>NC_080590.1:45562651-45865681 GCF_029962835.1 Magnolia sinica
CAGTGCTAGCAATTTAGGAATTAAGTGCATCAGGTCCATGAATATAGCCCTTCTATGCGAGTGGAGGTGGAGGATAGGTAATGGGGAAGCTATTTGCATAGGAGGCTGTTGGGAGCGAGGGTTTTGACCACAACGGGCGGGATGTTAATGTGGTTGATCGCAGAAAGGGATCTCACATTTGGAGAGCTATCTCCTGGACTCCAGGCTTTGGTAGAAGGTTTTAAAGATTCAAAGTTGGTGACAGTTCAGATTCTAGAACGATTTGTGGCCCGGTGAGGCTCCTCTTTGTGCAGAATGTAGAGATCTGTTTGGGATGGCTGAGTGTAGTGAAGACTTTTTTAAGGAAATGTATCAAGAGGGTTGGGAAAGAGATCATCTAGTGTCCGAAATTCAGACAATCTGAAAGATTCCGAAATAATGAGCTTTGGGAAGTTGTTGGAATGCCTGCAGCATTGTTATGAGCTTTGGGAGCAGCAGTGTTATGAGCTTCAGGAAATTGTTGGAATGCCTGCAGCAGTGTTACATACCTAGGAGGGGAGTGTACAGGCACATTTGGAATTTGAAAGTGGATGGAGTGTTCTCAGTCTGCTCACTGGCAGCAGTGTTCGAAATATCGGTATCGCGTTACGTATCGCACCCTTAGGATACAGATACATATCAGTTATCACATGGGATATATCAGTTGTATCATGTAATGTATCGCTGTTGTTGGAAACATTGAAAATTGGTTGAAATTTTCAATGAAATTTCAGTGATTGTTAAAAAAGACATCAATACACACTTACAAATCAAAACATTACAAAAAACAAGTGTACATAATAGGTTTTCTTTATATGGGGTCCCAATCTATGCGCTGTCTAACTGAATTAATGCAAGTATATTCAAAGTTTATTCATATAATTTATAAATGTAGGAAGACGTGTGGAAACACAAGCAATACATTCAAAAGCAAAAGAAGAATCACTAGATCAGGTTACATAAATGTCTGATTTTATGTTTGGACACAAAGATTGCAACCGATTTGCGAGAAATTAGGAAAATTTTGATTTTTTTCCAATTTCCACAACTCGGTCCTCCTCCAAATCTCGAAGTTGAAGGCTCCCAATCCATGATTTTTCTTGCAAAACATGAAAAATCATGGATTTGTAACAATTTGACACTAATTTAACATATTTACAGAAAAAATTAATCGGAAATAAAAAATGCTCACTGGATCGAACATGTGGGATATATCCCACTACTTACGCGTTCCATATCGCACAGGTGGGATGCAAGATATATCGAGGGATATATCGGCCGATATCGTCGATGTTTAAAACACTGGCTGGCAGAGGCCCTAGCTGAATCCAGAGCAAGATCAATTATGCAATTCTCCAGATCATGGGCTGTGCATCTCCCACTGAAGATCAGGGCCTTTCAAAGACTTGCATGTTTGGGAAAGCCATTGATGATCGATCAGTTGCAAAGAAGAGAAATGGACATGCCTAACGGGTGCATCATGTGCTGCTCGGCAGTAGAGGATGTGAATGACTGACTTTTTCAATCTTTTCGACCTTGGTTCGTGCGGGCTAATAGAAGATGAAGAGGTATTTCCAAACAGAAACTAGAAAGAAAGTGGGATGAATCCTTGCAGGGTGGGTGGTGACATATGGGCACAAAGTCCAGATGGGTGGCCCTGCTGGAAGGGAGGTTTAAGGCAAATTTTGATGGCTATTCTCTGGGCAATCCTCGACCAGCTGGAGTAGGTGGGATAGCTTCTAATAGCAGCAGAATATTGTAGCTGAAATCTTCGACCCGATAGGCATTGCAGACTTCAACTATGATGAGGCAGCAGCAATTCTACATGTGGCTAGAATGGTCTGTTTCAACCTCTTCCCTGTCATGGGCATCCACGAGGCCTTTTCCATTGGAGGTCACAAATATCATGGACATGATTGACTTGTTAGAGAACTAGAGGGTTGTCTTTGCAAGAGTTAAAACAGATGCTAATGGGAAGGCTGATGCTCTTAGATTAATAAATAACCTATTAACAGAACATCAACAATTACACATAGCATTACCCTCCCTCCCTCCCTCTCTCTAAATAAATAAATAAGGATCAGCTAAATGAATCCTTTTTCCGTCATTCCACTCTATCAAGGGACAAATGCCCTAGCATGAATTTGTAACGTCATATTGTTCGGATTCATGTTGGAAGTTATAGCAGTTTTACGCTGGCTGCCAACCTAATGCAAAACTCCTTTATAGGGGCTGGGGACCAGCAATGAGATCATAAAATTCCCACAGGCGCAATTGAGTACACTGTTACATAGGTTGATTACGATCAAGAGCTATATAATAGTCTATTACACAGTTGATTACAAAATAGTTGAATATAATTGACGAGTTAGTTTCTTACACAACAAGAGATTGGAGGCGAGCTAGAGAACTAGGAGTAAGAGATCTTCAACTTTACAAATGAAATCCACATAACATTAAAAACAATAATCAAGAAAAGATGAAAGCAAAGTTTTGTGGAGAATATGTTTGGGCACCTCAAAGTGTCCAACATGTGGCACTTTTCGATGACATCATTACGATACTTTGTCCATTCAAAGTTTGGTACTGTGTCATGTAAAGGAGTGCCCATGTGTCCCCAAGTGGTGGCATGATAGAAACCCAGAAAGAAGAAGTACCCACTTAACACTAGTAGCAACCATTTACAACGCCAATCCAATCAATTAGTCACCCATCGTCTCCCATCCCAGATATTAATGCAAGTCACACTACTTGCTTCCCTAATGGTACATCTGCTGACATGTCCACTATACCAGCTCCACCCATCTTCGTACTTATCCTCAAGCTCGTGTTCCAGAGGGAATAACCAGACAGTAATTTTATTGTTAATTGTCAGCCCCAGACCTTGCAAAAACGTTCTTCTCTCTATTCTCCATGAGCATGCTAAGCCATGACACCAATGGTCTTTAGCATCAAAGATCCTCGATGAGAAGCTGCTACACATAATGGGTTTGCTATCACTCATCTACTGAATAACAGGAAATTGATTCCTCGACACCTGAAGATGAATGTTGTTGAGAATCATTGGATCTAAAAGTTGAAGTTTCTTCCATATCAAATTGAGGATTGATAAATGGCCAAGACAACAACCAAAAATAAGGAGCTGACTTTGATGCGACATTTTATCCAGTTATAACATCGACCAGTCTGCATTGTCGGTTCGCACAATTACAAAAGGATGGACCATATGGAAACAGGACACAAAAAGTGCTTCTTGGTATTTTAGAAGAAAGAACTCCTGGCATTGAGTCCCCTACTTTCTATCTGCTTTCCAATTAATATGGTCATTTATATGGACTCAAGCAAGCCCCCCAAGCACCAATTCATGACTTTCAGCACTCTATTGAAATTTGACTTCATTGCAATCAAGTGGACTTGCCAATGTTTGCTAGGCACAATCATCAAGGGACAATCAATATCCTCTTTTTTTTTTCTTCTTCTTTTGAAAGGCAACAATTTATTAGAACAAGGTCAAAGCCAAAAGAATACAATATACATGAAAGAAAAAGATGGGAACTGTTCTACAGCTTTAAGAGCATTCAACCATTCCATTACATTCGATTTAGCCCTATTGAATACATCCACCACCCAATTGCTTCGATTCTGAAAGCACCTATTGTTGCTCTTCTCCCACACCACCCAGATTCCAGCCAACAAAGATATCTTCCACATTGCCTTCCCTTACCAATACCTCCCCCATGCTATGCCTAGAAGAAACTTTCAATAGATCCTGACATGACCCAATATACTCCAAATACTTCGAAAAACCTTTCCCATACTTCTCTAGCGAAAGGACAATGGAGAAAAAGATAATCCACCAACTCTTCAATTTGCATATCAAACCTAAAAAACTTTTCCCATACTTCTCTAGCAAAAGGACAATGGAAAAAAAGATAATCCACTGACTCTTCTTTTTGCATGCATATGAAACATACATTCTGCAGTACTATCCTCATCTTGTGAAGATTATCAACCGTTAGCACCTTATTCCTTCCCATAAGCCATGTCAAAGCCGCCACTTTGGGGGGAGCCCTATAATGACACGCAACAACTGAATGGCTAATTTCCCTCTCCAAAGAAGACCTATAAATGAAGTTATAAAATGATTTGACTGAGAATTTACCATATTTTTCCTTAATCCACACAATAGAATCCCGCTCTGCCGCCGATGGCATTATTGAAGCATTTCCAACAATTTAATCATCACTTCTACTTCACCTTCCAACAAATTCCTTCTGCATAAAGGAGCCCAGATCACCCCCATTCCCTTCGATAGAGTAACAAGCAACCATGATATTCGGATCCATCGATATTCGACGAACTAGGGAAAACTTCTTGAAGAGGCTAATTTCCCATCCAAATATATTTGAATCCTTCTTTCGTATGTTGATGACATTATCCTCATGGTTTAGTTCAATAATTTTAGGAGCTCATTCAAGTTCTTTTGGCTTGGTAGCATGAAAGAAGGGGTTATATAATTGCTTCCACAGAATTGAGGCCCCTTGATTACCAAAAGCATTATGCCTCTTTCAAATTAACTATGTCATGAAAATTCTTATAAAGGACAATAAAAATTACATGCAAGCACATTAGCAGCCATTTTGAGCTTCAACCAAACCTTCTACTTGACAAAGGGCCCTAATCAATGTTCTTAAAAAAGGTTACCTTATAGGGGTGTTTCGGGCATATCATAATCATATTGGTCCACACTGCTACATGAAACAAGGGTGAATTGGCCGCCTCGAAAAATAAATGGGCCATATCGGTCCATATCAAACCATACAGTCAGATACAAGCCATATTGCCACCAATACAGGGCAGCCATAAAGGCCTTCTTTTGTTTTTTGTCTCATTTTTTTTATTTTTCTCTTACATTTTCACTTCTTCTTTTTTTCATTTCAACCCTAGACGAAACTTAGAAACTAATCTTCAATGAGATCTAGGCCTTCTTTTGGATTCAAAACACAAGACTTGCGTGGGATTTGGCAAATCAAAGTGGAATAGACCATTTTGGAGAAAATCAGGAAAGGGGGTAAACCATTACTTATTTTCCATCTTCCTTTTGTTTTATTTCAATGAAATAGGCCACAATCCACCAAATTATGCTTAATTTGCGTTCGATTAGGGCTAACTAGTTGGCTTTCAGCAATGTCAAGCTGACAAACAACATTCTTATCAAGGAATGGTCAGATACCCATTGAATACATGTTTGGCAGAAAAGGATTCATGTTGTCAAACCCAACTAGTTGGGATAAGGCTTAGATGATGTTGATGATGATGTTGAAGATGATGAATGTATGAATATGTGTTAAAAATACAAACAAACGAAAAAAGGAAAAAAAAAAAAAAAAGATCTGGTGTTTTATATATTTTCCTAGTTTACCAATAATTTTTTCAAGATTTTTTGGGCGAACAAATTCAGTCAATACAAGCCCGTCCAATATGCCCACATCATATCATTTTTTAGCCTGGCCGATACACCTGCTCCATTATTCATAACCTTGCCTCCAAAAGATCGTTGCTTGTATCAGAGTTACGTTGGGGCCCTTCAAATAAAATCCTTGGACCCCTTCCAATAGGCCCACATCATATGGCTTTTTAGCCTGGCTGATACTCCTACTCCGTTATTCATAACCTTGCCTCTAATAGATCATTGCTTGTATCAGAGTTAGGTTGGGCCCCTTCAATGTCTCAAATTGACTAGGCTAGCCTTCCAAAAATCCTTGCCTTCCAAATAAAACCATTGCCTTCCAAAAAATATAATGCAATTGCCTCCCACAAAAAAAAAAAATTAATAAATAAATAAATAAAATAAAATTCCCATGGCTAGGCTTTGGCCTTTTTCTTTTTTTATTATTTCTTTTCATGGATGCTAGAGATTGGTCATGTTGTTAATATGGTACCTGCGTCAAAGTTCTTTTTTTATGAATAAAACAAGAAAACTACATCAAGCAAGGGGAAATGAGAACCAACCCCTTCAGATTCAGAACTCTCTTAAACAGCAATGACATTTTTCTCTATAGAATATAAATGTTAAATAAACTACCTTATCTGGAAGAGAGATTATGGATACCAATGAAGATGAAATCAAGCTTCAGTGAACTCAAGCAGATCTTTGATGCCTACACAATGACAATTTTGGAATTGTCTTTGACAATCAAGTTGCCAAAGATCAAAGAAGAGAAGATGGGGGGTGGGGGGGTGGGAAGGCATCCTCTATGAGCCAACACAAACGGCCTATTCAAAATGTCAAACCCAGCTAGGCCACTAAAGGTCTAATGAATAGACCTTTTATCATTGTGAATAAATCCTTCCATTCATGAAGGAGCAGTGTTGTTGAGGGAAGATGCATCAAAATTTAGCTTCCGAAATCTTGAAGGTGGCAATAAAAGTAGAAATTTGATGAAAGAAAATGGAGATAGGAGGAATAGAGAAGAATTGTATTGCTTGATTGTAATGACTAAATGAGAGTGGTATTTATAGACGTCTCAAGTCTATTTAAAAGATTTCTAGAATACATAGGAGGATTATATAATCCTCCCAAATGTACAGAGGGCAATCTCAAGACTATTTACAAGATTCTAGAATATCAAGGAGGATTATAGAATTCTAATATCGACAATATTATAAAAATGCCATCATCACCAAACCATCCTTTAGCATCTTAAAAGTGAGAGATCTTCAACTCGACAAATGAAGTTCAAATAATGAAATCTGAAGGGAAAGTTTTGTGGAGAATATGTTTGCACATCTAGTAGAAAAAGATTTGATGAGGATAATGTGAAGAAGAGATGAGAATATTGAGAGAGAAGGAGGAGAGTTTGGGAGAGATGATGTGTTAGGCTTGCATGCCCTAACACATAATATTTTATTATAAAAAAGCATATAGTACACTGCAGGGGAATAAGGAAGTGTGCACATGCACTTACACTAAAAGGACACACAATAAATACAATACACTAGCATTCTCTATACTCCCCCTCAAGTTGGAGCATAGATGTTGATCATGCCCAACTTGTCACGAACACGATGAAGAGCATCTCGACTCAAGGATTTTGTAAGAACATCAGCAAGTTGATCCCCAGATCGAACAAAAGGAGTGACAATTTCCTTAGAAGCGACTTTCTCCCGAATAAAGTGACAGTCAACCTCAATATGCTTGGTTCGCTCGTGGAAAACTGGGTTACGAGCAATATGGATGGCCGCTTGATTGTCACAGTGAAGAGGAATAGGACCCGAAGGAGGATAGCCAAGTTCTTCAAGAAGATTGCGAAGCCACACAAGTTCACATGTCGCATGAGCCATAGCACGATATTCAGCTTCAGCCGAGGACCGGGCAACAACTGGCTGCTTTTTGCTCTTCCAGGTTATAAGATTGCCACCTAGGAAGGTACAGAAGCCGGATGTAGAGCGGCGATCAAAAGTACTACCTGCACAATCAGCATCGGAATAGCCAGAAAGAAGAAGATGACCATGCAACTGAAAGAGGAGGCCAAGACCCGGGGCTGATTTTAAATACCGAAGATGCGGTAGACAGCCGTGAGATGAGAAGTACGAGGAGCTTGCATGAATTGGCTAACAACCCCCACCGCAAATGAGAGATCTGGGCGAGTAATAGTCAGGTAAATAAGCCGGCCTACAAGTCGTCGATACATCTCGGGATCAGTAAGGAGAGGACCATCATCTGGTCGAAGCTTCTGTGAAGTATCCATGGAAGTGGTAGCAGGCTTGCACCCTAACATGCCGGTCTCCATGAGAAGATCGAGCGCATATTTTCGTTGTGACAAGACCAATTTGGATGATGAGCGAGCAACTTCAATTCCGAGGAAGTAGCGAAGAGGACCAAGATCCTTGATTTCAAATTGGTCTTCAAAAAATCTTTGACCTCCCTCATTCCAGCAGAATCACTACCGGACAAAACAATATCATCCACATAGACAATGAGAACCATGATGCCCGTCGATCGACGACATCTAAAGAGAGAATGATCAGCATGACTACGAACAAAGCTAAATTCCAAGAGAGTCTGACTAAATTTTTCGAACTATGCACGTGGAGATTGTTTGAGTCCATAAAGAGCCTTCTTCAACCGACATACAAGTGCAGGGTTGTGAGAAGCAACAAAGCCAGGAGGTTGATGCATGTAAACTTCCTCTGTAAGATCCCCATGGAGAAATGCATTCTTAACATCAAGCTGAAACAAGGGTCATGATAAATTAACGGCCAAGAAGAGCACAACACGAATTGAATTAAACTCAGCCACTGGAGAAAATGTCTCGAAGTAATCCACACCATGAGTCTGGGTGTAACCTTTAGCAACAAGACGAGCTTTATAGCGATCAATTGAGCCATTTGGAAGAAACTTGATTGTATAAACCCATCGACAGCCAACAGGCTTATGACCTACAGGAAGTGGCACAAGATCCCAGGTATGATTCTTCTCAAGAGCAGACATTTCTTCCATCATCGCCTTTGTCCAATCAGGACTCTGAAGAGCATGTGAGAGAGATCTAGGAATAGTCTGTGATGAAAGGGAAGCTGCAAACGACTGAAAAGACGGTGAAAGATGATCATATGAAACGAAATTACTAATGGGGTGTTGAGTACAAGATCGTGACCCTTTGCGCAAGGCAATGGGAAGATCTAAACTCGAGTTAAGAGAGTCACCTGAACCAACATCCAAAGTAAGAGGAAGGGTAGATGACTGAGCTTGTGAAGATTTATCTCGACGCTGATACACCCGCAGAGGCTTAGGCTCACCCATATCACCAACAGGATGCTGAATAGAGGGGAGAAGAGAGGGGAGAGGAGTTTTCCCATGATCACTAGTGGAAAGAGGATAAGAGTTATACTCCCCCTGACGCGCAAGAGGATCACAGAGGGATCGGCCTGGAGAGGAGAAAAAAGAAAGATCCTCAAAGAATGTGACATCGGCAGAGACATATTTCTTGCGAGTCAATGGGTCAAAGCATTTATAACCTTTCTGACTCCGAGTATACCCTATAAAGACACATTTAATCGCCCTGGGACTAAGTTTATCATTACTCCCATCGAAAATTTGAACAAAGCATGTACAACCAAAAACTTTAGGTGGTAGAGGAAATGGATTATCATGAGGATACAAAATAGTAAATGAAGATTTATAAGACAGAATACGTAAGGGTATACGATTAATAAGAAAAGTAGCAGTTAAAAGAGCATCACCCCAAAAATGTTTGGGTAGATGCATACCAAGTAGAAGGGTGCGAGCAACTTCAAGAAGATGACGATTCTTTCGTTCTGCAATACCATTTTGTTGAGGAGTGCGAGCACATGATGTCCTAGATAAAATACCACGTTCCTGCAAGAAGGACAAAAAGGCAGTAGACATATATTCTCCCCCATTATCAGAATGGAGGGATTTGATGGAACAATGAAATTGAGTGCACACTTCATGATAAAACACTTCAAACGCATCAAACACTTCACTTTTAGATTTCAAAAGATAAATCCAAGTCATGCGGGAATAATCATCAATAAAGGTAACAAAATATCTAAATCCAAAAGTCGAGGTAACCGGAGCTGGTCCCCAAACATCCGAGTGAACCAGAAGAAAAGGTTGAGATTTCCTCCCAGAAGAGCTAGGAGGAAACGTAGCACGATGATGTTTAGACAATTCACAAATATCACAGCATAATGGTTTAGTGACAGGTAAGGAGGGAAATAAAAGTCTCAATCTAGCAATGGATGGGTGGCCTAAGCGGCAATACCACCGAGTCATGGACTCTTGATCTAGAGAAAGGGTACTAGAAGCGGCAACAGGTGTATCATCGAGAAGATAAACGCCTCCTCGCTCATGCCCCCCACCAATCACTCTCTTCGTCTGTAGGTCCTGAAACAAACAATAAGAAGGAAAGAAGGTGATGGAACAATTGAGTGATTTAGTAAGAGAGCTAGCAGACAATAAGTTTAATGGAAAACGAGGCACATACAACACGAAGGACAAAGACAAGGAAGAAGAGAGAGGGATGGAACCAATCCCAAAGATGGGATATTGGGTTCCATCTGCGACTTTGACATACTGAGTGAGAGAAGAAGAAGAATAAGAAGAAAAGAATTGCAACTTACCAGTCATATGGGAGGAAGCTCCAGAGTCAATGAACCAGGAGGTAGGAGAGGATGACGCAAGAAGGGTTGTACCTGACTGGGCCAAAGCTGCGTGAGAAGGCTCAGTAATATCCCGAATGTAAAGCCGCATAAGGGCATCATATGCCGCCTGAGAAATAATACTACTCCCCTGAAGTAGACTGCTCAGCTGTCGGGGTGGAAGACTGTGTCTCAGAAGCAACAGTGGAAGCAACAGAAGCAGCGGCATACGTAGGACGACCATGTAGCTGCCAGCAATAATCAATAGTGTGATTAGTTCCACCGCAATGTGAACAAATGCGGGAACCATCACGTCCTCGTCCACGTCCACCACGACCACGAAGACTACGGCCGCCGCGACTGCAATCTAGATCGCGGCCTCTAGCACGACCACCAAAACCAGAAATGCGCCCTGAGCTCAAGGATGGTACCCGAAGACCAAGGGAGGACTGATCGCCAACAAGATGTGCCAAACGCTCGGGTGGCACAAATGAATGAGAAGGAAGAGTAGAGATCATAGCACGCTAACACATGGCATAGACTGTCGTCAATGGGGGAAGAGGATCCTGCATAACAACCTGATCGCGAACGTGAAGATAATCAGAACTCAACCCAGCAAGGAACTGCATGATACGAGTATCGTCCCGTTGCTTATGAGCATGTTCATGATCCTCTTTACATTTGGAAGGAAGAGGCTGATACATATCCAACTCATCCCACATACCCCGAAGCATCGAATAGTAGTCTTTTAAGGATCTGGAGTTTTGTTGAAACCGACCAATTTCTTGAATAAGCTGGAATACCCGTGAAAAATTCTGAGATTCCGAGAACATATCATGAAGCGTATCCCAAATGCCTTTAGCCGAGGATAAAAACATCACTGAGTGGCTAATCGAGGAATCCATGCTATTCAACAACCATGCAATAACTTGATAATTCTCCTTTGTCCAAGACTTGTAGGTAACATCTGTAGAGCTTGGGGAATCATCCAAAATATACGATAACTTGTCATGGGCTCCTAAAAATACTTTTACAGATTGTGCCCATTGAAGATAGTTGTCACCATTCAACTTAATGGAGGTAATCTGCAAGGGATTAGATTCAAGAGACCCTATGCCAAGAGATGAGGGCCCTTTGTCAGCCATAATAGAGTCCAAGAGAAATAAACCTATGCCAAGAGACCCCCTATGCCAAGAAAGATTGATTCAAACAACTCTATCTCACTTAATCCTTCAACATAACAAGAGATAAACCTCAAACAAATATCAATCATCCAAAATACCATGAAACGCAGTCAAATAGGGCCTGACCGAGTGAAAAACGGCCCAGCCGCACGCCCATTTGAGGTTAAAAACCTCTCAAACATTGATCTTAAGTAAAAAATCCACCATGGATAGCTTGGGAGGAAGATTTCGGTCCATCTTGAGCAAAGAAACCGAAGAAAAGCTTACCGATTTGAGGTAGATCGAAGAAAAACGGAATCTAGAACCGATTTTCGAATTTCTCTATTTCGCTCAAAATACCATGAAATGAGGTCCAATAAATTCTAAAAAAAATCATGACAAATCTTTTAAAATCAAGATCTATCAAACCCCTAAACTTTTAGCTGAAACAGAGCCCATGCGTCCGTACAACGCTGACGTCAGCCGTACGGCTGCTGACGTCAGCAAGGTGACGTGTCACCTCTCAACCTGTTGGATGCGGAATGCCTTGAACTTGCTCTGATACCAAGTAGAAAAAGATTTGATGAGGATAATGTGAAGAAGAGATGAGAATATTGAGAGAGAAGGAGGAGGAGAGTTTAGGAGAGATGATGTGTTGGGCTTGCATGCCCTAACACATAATATTTTATTATGAAAAAGCATATAGTACACTGCAGGGGAATAGGGAAGTGTGCACATGCACTTACACTAAAAGGTCACACAATAAATACAATACACTAGCATTCTCTATACATCTCAGTTAAAGTGGCCAACATGCCTCACCTTTTTATGACATCACTGGAACACTTTGTCCATACAGATTGTTTTTGTATCATGTCATTTCCAGGAGTGCCCAATGTCCCCAAGTGTAAGCACAGCAAAAAACCCAGAAAGGAGAAGTGGAACAGTGATAACCATAGACATGGAGAAGAGATCCCTCACAGTCGCATATTCATCTCAAGGTCAATCCAAAAAATATTGTATGTGCATAAGACTTCCAAAGATGGTTAGAAAATACCCAAAAATAAAATTTAAGAAAAAAGTTAACATATTCCAAAATATTTATATAAAATGTGGAGATTTGCACCCAAAAAATAAATACTAAGGCAGATAGCTTCAAGAAAACTATTTGACAAAATCTCTAGCTAAGACCCAAAGATGAGGCATTATATCATACCTATAAAGTTACCAGGGGCATCCCACCTAACATAGACCTGAAAGGGGACCCAAAGTTTTCTGGCAGGGCCGCCTGAGTATCATAAACCTTGGTAATGCCTAGAAGCAAAAGGAAGATCATCTAGCCTTCTCCCCATTCAGGTGCCCAATCCACCACTTCAGGTCCGGAGCCGGAGCCGTAAGCAAGGGAGGAAGGGGATTCAACTGCTTATCCTCTATGTAAAGCATGCATATTGCATGCCTCATTTACTATAATAATATAATCAATTGCAAGCTGGTAGTTGGATATATCTTTGGCGGATTAAAAATCCGGACTAACTAAAATGGAGTAAACCGGTGTCTTTCTCCATGCTTAAAAATAGAATAGAATCAGTTTAAGAGATCTGCCTCAGACTATGAATGGATGCCATCTAGTGTATGTGTGGCAGCAGAAACACTTCATAGAGACTAAGGCTATTGTGTTAAAAGTAAAAACGGAACAACATGATTGCAGTTTTTATGTGAATACCAAAGAGGTTAAACCTGATAAATAACCAAAAAATTGGTGAAGAACAAGGTGGAAAAAATATGATTCCAATCAAGGTTTGATGCATCTTCTGATGCCGGTACATATCACCCGATAGGCACCAGTATCATCCGTGAACGATACAGCTGTATCAGCCCAAAACAGCCTGAGACAGGGGTCATATGGGGCGATACAAACCAGTATCAGTGATGAACGATTCGATAAGCATAAAGCAATTTGAAAATCATGATTCCAGTTAAATCTATTAAGATACCATTCTGGCCAAGTTACTACGTAAGGTACAGAGGTTCCAACTTTACCATGCTGAAATAAATGAGCAGAACTCTGGGGAAAATTGGTCAGAAGATGCGGAAGGTGATGGTTGATCAACAATTGCTTCCAAAAGCTCATAAAAGTTAATCCATCCAGTCTCTTGTTCAGGCGGTGAATAAGGAAATCTGCCCGTGGCACACTCCAGCAAAACTATCCCCAAGCTCCAAATGTCACTTTTGTAGCCATAGGTGCCTCCACTGATTCTCTCTGGCTGTTAAACACATTCAACATAAACAACAACAACACACATGCTTCAAGCATAAATAAAGTTACAGGAAAAACATGGGGAAGTATTCCAATACTTCATTGTGCTACATCAGGAAGACTACAGAGACAAGTGCTCTCCTAGAAATGAAAAGAAACTCAAAGCACCTGCTTTTCCGAGGTACTAAAGATATACGCACCGACATGTAGTTGTAAGTGCCAACAAAAGTATCCCGCTGACCAGAGGTACTTGCCAATATGGCACTAACACCAAAATCAGTTATCTTGACTTCTCCTCTATGATTAATCAATAAATTTGACGGTTTTAAATCTCTATGGATTATGTGTTTTTCATGATGAAGATACATCAAACCCTTGAGTACCTGCATGAAACAAGAAATACACATCTTCAACAGGAAGAAAATATGGTGCATTTAAGTATAGATAGTCTTAGAGTCAAAGAATGCAACAAAATTCCTTCTTCCATGAACACTGGCCTGCTTACAAATAGCAGCAAGATATGGCTCTTTAATTGATTTGACTTTCTTCAGAAAATCCGCAAGCGACCCACCATCCATGTACTCTAAAACTATAGATATGACCCCATTATCATAGAAAGAGTGGTAACACACGACAACATATGGGCATTGTGAGGACTGATTAATCTTCAATTCCTGCGCAATCTGCTTGCGGACACTCTCCAAAATATTCATTTGGATTTCCTGCATTTTGGAGGAGACTGTCAGAAATATTCATTAAATAAGTGAAATGCATTGTTAGGTCTATAATGAATGAAAATCCTACATTTTTTGCTTAAGAGATAATTGATAATGGGATCATAGTGCAAATGGAAACCACATGATAATTAGCCCTTCTAGACTTGTTAAGAACATTGGTTATACATGGAGCAAAAAGAGAAAGAAGTGCCAACATTAAATTGTAGTGTTTCCTAGCATTTTCATGCATGTTCATCTACAAATCTTTGCAACAGCATGCGTGTGTCTATAGTTAATGACAACATGTCCAAGGGTAGATCATTTGTCCTCTTTTTTTTTGTTTATTTTCTAATTGATGCAATATCATCCTACTTCCTCAAGCATGTTCATACATCCAAACGTCTACTAATTTTGTTAAAGGTATTTAAACCAATGTATGATTCTGAAGGGAAACTAAAAAATTCAGAGAGACAATTATGTATAGCACCTTTTTCTTATCTCCCTTCACTATCATTCTTTTGTAGTTTTGTCCTGCACTCAATCAAGTTCTGTAGGCAATTTTAATTTCAAAGCAAACATAACCAATCAAGAAATCATAAACACAACTAGATTTATGGAGAGGTGCTTTAGAATCTAAAGGATTTGAAATTAGCGGGACTAAAACAAAGTGCATGGAGTGCAATTTTAGTTACAATAGGAGTGGAAATGAGGAATTAGCAAAGATTGCAGACCCAAGAAGTTTCCCAAAATGACTACTTCCGATATCTTGGGTCAGTAATTGAGAGTGGAGAGGATGAGAAGAATGTTGCCCATAGAATTCAAGTGGGGTGGGAGAAATTGAGATGTGCCTCTAGAGTTTTATGTGACTGTCGCAGACCACTCAAACTGAAAGGGAAATTTTGTAGGACAGCTATAAGACCAGCCATGCTTTATGAGATAAGAGTGTTGGACAGTTAAGGAACAACATGCCCATAGGATGAGTGTAACTATAATGTGAGGATGTTGAGACTGATGAGTGGCAAACAAGGAAGGATAGAATTAGAAATAAATGCATTTGAGGGAATTTAAGGGGTAGCATCGAGTAACCGATAGGTAATAAGATAAGGTTAACAACACTTGGATGGTATGGTCATGTGCAACAGAGACCAAGAACCGCACCAATTTCTAAGTGAGTTGTTTGAAGGCTCTAAAAGTGCAAGGGTAAGTCCCAAAAGGAGGTGGGTGGGGGTATAGTTGCACCAAGCAGCAACAACTACGGGTGGAGAGGCAAGAAAGCGTCTCTTTCAAAATGTAAACAAGTATAAATAGGTGAGAAGCAGGGGCAGGAGCATGAGCACAACCAGAAGCCCGAAGTGGGGATTTGAGGCTGGAGCACCACCTAATTAGAAGGATCCTGCAACTAATGGTGGAGGTACTAGGAAAAGACCGGATGACCTATGGTCTAACAAAAGTTATGGCCCTTGATAAAGTGGATGGCCAGAAGAGAACCATGTAGCCAACCCCAATTAGTTGGGATAAGGTTTAGATGATGATGAAGAAACAACCCAATTGGATATGATCATTTCTGCCCAAGAAGACAGATCTGGGATTGGGAGAGAAAAAAAAAATTCCACAAACCATTTTCTGAATCCTTCCCAAAGTGGGCAACTCAAAACCTCAGTGCAGAGGAGAAATGAACTCAATGACTGCTTTCTAACATGTGGAAATGGTTACTTTGTAAAATACTAGAAAAAAAAAAAAGCACCCAAATCACAAAGATCAATGATTTTGAGGGAAAAGAGACAAAAGAATATGCTTCAAGTGGTGTTAGAATTCGAGTCCAACCACCCAAGCCCCTTAAATTCAAAATGCTTGAGAGGAAATCAAAAGGGTGATTTTCAGTTTTTGTATTCGTTTACAAAAACAAACAAACAAACAAAAAAGACCCAAATTAGTTCAATTGGGGAAAACATATCAAGTTTTTCATAAAACAATTGAGTTTTTCAAGCTTCAATTTCAAGTTTCCCCATTAGCAGAGTGAAACAAATCCACTCAGAAATCTTTTAAACAACATTAAATCGCTATCATCAGCAAGAACACTGCATTGTTTCTGTTCCTAAAACTCTTGGAATGACAAGAAACTTTAAACTTATAACAGAATCTACACTAAAAGCATCTCCCATTCATCTTGGTACCTTTTCAAGGTCAAGAAGTCAAGGAGGCTGATATTCTTATCCTCATTTAAAATGCTTGTTACCCGGAGCTTGTGTCTAACATGGCAAGGAATGAATTATAATAAAAATAAAAATGGTAGCGAATAATGTCTATTGCAAGGTGACCTTCATGCAAACTGTTAAAGGATAAGAAAGAAATACCAACCTTATTCACTTCAGAGGTGAGAATAAATAGTGTCAAATTTTGAGATAAGTGAAAAATTATAGCACCGAAGAAGCTTCAAGTTTAAATTCACACAATACCTTCAGAGCAAAGAACTGGCCAGTCCACTTGTGGCGCACTAGTTGCACAACCCCACCACTACCCTTTCCAATCACTTTAATAGTGTCTACATCGGCTAAAGTCAACTGGTTGTCCGATGGTTTTATAACAGGAGGCTGTACAGAAAAATGCATACACAACAAAGAAGTTCAAATTTCAAAACTGGAAAGCTGTATGTTTTAGGCATAGAACAACTACAGGTTAATAAGGATGCATAGATCACATTAAAAATAAGACAACTTGAATCCTGAATACTGGCAAAAGTATGACAACATGGAAGTAATACATTTCTATTATTTGACTTCTTTGAAATTAGATCCCACCCCATATTTCTCTCAAAAATGGAACTTCAAAAAAACTACCATGGGAGAGGTAAATACTCAATGTGCTTCCCTTGGTAGAGTTAAAAGAAGTCATAGCTTTGCCTATCAAAAATAAAAAGAATAAGTGGATACATATGCAGAATCTATTCCAAGAAGAAGCCTAATGGAGCAGTCTCTTAGTTTTCCTGGAGGTGACCCCACCCGGTACGGCTGTCAATAAGCAGGGCCTAGGATTGGCTTTGACCGAGAGTTTAAACCGTTCTGGCTGGACCTATTCAAAATTCCACTTGGCCCGAGCCTGGCCCATTGACAGCCCTACCACCTGTTTTGCGTTTCAGCCTCCTCCTCTCCTCTCTCTCTCTCTCTCTCTCTCTCTCTCTCTCTACCCCCCCCCCCCCAGTTTTAGAAATGATACAACCGTATCGTATCCATATCAGCCCCCTCCAATATGGGATATGGGGGGTGAATCGTTCAAACCCAAAAAGATGGATTGTATAAGCCGATACATCTTATAAAGGCCCCCTTTTGCAATTTTTCTACTCACCTTTTTTTCCCTCTTTTTCACGCACTCCAAACCCAGAGGGATCTTAGAAACTAATTTTAGCTCAATCTTGGTCTATTTTGGGGATCAAATCACAATGTTTGAGTGTGATTCGACGAATCAAAGCAAATGAACCATCTTAATACTGAATTCAAACTTGTTCGCATTCAAATTTTTGGATCACCCTCCTTACCATCCCTTAACAGTGTGCATGCCTTACTATTACATGAAGAGAAGCGTCGGACAGCTATGGAATCACATGTGGTTGAGAAATCAGCTTTAGTAACAAGATTCAAAAACATTGATAATACCAGTGTTGGCCGTGGACGAGGTATAGGAAAAGGTGGTCGCAATGGTGGTAGAGGTCGTAGTCATAGTCTTGGTCGTGGTCGTGGAATGGATCACCTATGTGCTCATTGTAGCAGGCATGGACATTTGTTGACTATTATTGGGTTCTTCATGATCATCCTCAAGGTCAAGCGGCCAATTTTACTACCTCTAATAGCAAGGATTCTCAGACTACTATTGGGGACACGATACCTTTGACAACTTCACCCACGGTTCCATCAGATGGTGATATGGTTCATCTTTAAAAAACCGAGTATGATGCTCTGTTAAGGGATGTTACTCAAAATAAGGCCTCTTCATCCACTTCCTTGGCTCAGGCAGGTCATACATCTACTGCTTTTCATACTACTTCCGAGTCAAGTCCTTGGGTAATTAATTCAAGGGCTACCGATCATATAATAGGTACATCTGGTTCTTTTTCTTCATTTACTCCTAATCCGTATTTAGGTTGTGTGAAATTAGCAAATGGTACTCTAATGCCCATTGGGAGAAAGGGTATTGTTTTTATTTCTTCGTTGTTCTCATTGTAATCTGTCTTATTGGGTCCTAATATTGCATCTAATTTGTTATTAATTAGTACAATTACGAAGCACCTAAATTGTAGTATGACCTTTATCCTAATCATTGTGTCTTTCACGAATCACGATGTAAGGACAAAGAAGCTACTTGGTGGTAACATGAGAATGATGGATTATACGTTCTTCGTTCAAATATTTCAAGTCATATTAGTGAGCATGTTAGTGTCAAGAATCAAGGCCTTTATATCTAGCATTGTCGGGTTGGTCATCCCTCGAGTCAGTCTTACAGTCTTCGTTACTTGTGTCAGTTGAATCTAGTGATGTCAAGAACTTATAGTGTGAGTCTTGTGTTCTAGACAAACACCATAAATCTGTTTATCCTCCGGTGAAAAAATGGTCCAATAGAATCTTTGGTTCGTTCGGATATATGGGGTCCAATTCCTATTGTATCCAATGGATTTAAATATTATCTCATTTGTTGAGGATGCTTGTTGTATGACATGAATTTATTGAATGAAAGCTAAAGATGAGGTTAGCTCCTTTCAAAGTGTTCACGCCAAAAATTAATTCATTGTGAATATTAATACTCTTCATATGGATAATGCAAAGGAATATCTTTCCCATCATATGATATCTTGTTTTCAGGAGCATGTTATTAATTCTCAAACCACATGTGCATATACCCCACAACAAAATGAAATTGTTGAAAGGAAGAATAAACATCTTTTACAAGTTACTCATGCTCTTCTTACTTGTATGTCTATTCATAAATCTTTTTTATCAGATGTTGTTCTTACAACCTGCTATTTTATTAATCGTGTAGGTTATTGTCAGGGAGTCACCCATTTAATATTTTTTGACATTCCACCCTATCTCTGAAATTCCATTGTGAGTCTTTGGGTGTGTCTGTTATGTTTATAACACTGATCCTCATAAAAATAAACTATGAAATCGAGTTGTCTAATGTACTTTCTTAAGATATTTGTCTTTGCAAAAGGGTATAAATGTTTTGATTCAATTTCTAAAAGGCATTGTCTCGATGGATGTTAAATTTGTTGAAGACACTTCACACTTTCCTGCCGAACAAGGGGCGCACAACTCTATGGTTCTTCTTGTTCCTGTACTTAAGTCTGATCAAATAGTGCATTTCTCTTCTAAACCTGATAATGTTAGATACAAGGTTGCTTATGATTCCATTAAGTCCAACTTGAAGGCATATAAAAGAAGGAATGTTTGTACTCCAATTATCTCTCAAGATATCTCGAAGCATGCTCCTTTGCTGACAAGTACTAACAGTGTTCCTACTGTTTGCCTATTTAAATTGATCCATATTTAGACTCTTCTTTGGATTTACTTGTTGCTGTTAAAAAAGCGAAAAGAATGTGTACTTATTATCCCATTCAACGTTTTATTTCCTATCACTCTGTTTCCTCACCACAGGTCTTTTGTTTCTACTCTTGAGTGTCCTTCCTCCATCATTCCTAAAAATCTTAATGAAGCACTTATTTATCCCTTGTGGCGTCAAGCTATGGAGGAGAATATGATAGCTCTTGAAAAGAATCATATATGAGAGATAACTCAGTTACCAACTGGGAAGAATCCTGTGGGTTGTTGTTGGGGGTATGCTTTCAAGTACAATCCTAATGTCAGTATTGCTCAACATAAAGCCCACCTTTGAGAGATATACACTGACTTTTTGAGAGGATTACACTAAGACATTTACTCCTGTTGCTAAGATGAACTCTATGTGGGTGATCATTTCTCTTGCTACCAATCTACATTGGCACCTACACCAATTAAATGTTAAGAATGCTTTTTTTAAATGGTGATTTGACAAAGGAGATCTATACACTTCCCCCTCATGGATTTGCTTGAAATGAGGAGAAAATGAAGGTACGTTGTCTTGACAAGGCAATATATGAATTGAAGCAGGCTCCTCGAGCCTGATTCGATAAGTTTAGTAGGGCCTTAATTCATATTGGATTCACTCCAACCATTTTGTATTTTGTAAGACGCATGTGCGGGGGACCATGATTATGAGTGTCTATATGGATGATATCCTTGTTACAGATGACGATGTAAATAGTATTTGAGTTGAAATTATATCTGAGCATGTGTTTGACATCAAAGATTTCGAACCGCTAAAATATTTTCTTCAAATTGAAGTCTCTCGTTCTAAGAAGGGAAGAAATTTGTCTCAACAAAAATATGTCAATGATTTGTTAACTTCACCTTGTAAACTCGATGTCAAACTACTTATTCTCCATTGGAAGTCAATAAGAAGCTCAAGTCATATGATGGGAAACTTCTTGATGATCCGTACATGTACCAACGCTTAGTTGGGAGCGGTGTTCACAATATCGATACTATCAGCCGATATTATCGGTATCGCAATCCAGTGATGCGAAACCCGTCAGAAGATACCACGAAATTTTTTATTGTACATAAATATCCAAAAAAAAATTAAGAGAGAGAGAGAGAGAGAGAAACTTTCAACAAGGTGGATTTCCGTACTTGTAAAAGAGAATGCGCTGATCAGAAGCTGCATTTGGTGGGCCATTCGAATCGAAGCGTGTTGTCCGTAGGTTAGTGCAAAGAAAATCTCTGATTCCCTTTTTTTTCATTCTTCGAATAGATTATTGCTTGAAAATGGAATTGATTTCAGAAGATAATGTGAAAAAAGCCGGAGAAATCCAGAGATTTGGGAGAAAAATTAGGGTTTTAGGGTTCCAGAAGGCCGAAACCCTCTCTGCTTCCAAAAATGGCTTCCAAGCCTTTTTTTTTATCACGCGCGGTCAAACACGGATTTCATGAGAAAGCCTTTCGTGCATGAAGTTTTTATGTTGGGATGCTAGGTGGGGTCCACTGTGATGTTTGTGAGAAATCTGCCACGTCCATCCGTTTCACGAGCTCATTTTAGGACATGCGAACAAAAATGAGGTGGATCCAAAACTCAAGTGGGCTGCACGAGAGGAAACAGTAGGGATTCAGTGACCATCGTTGAAACATTTTTATGGCCACAAAAGTTTCATATCAGGATAAGTTTTTCATGTTTTCACTTCATCCCAGTGAGAAAGACCTCATAAACAGTTTGGATGGCATATAAACATCAAGGTGGAGGCCAGGAAAGTTTCAACGGTGGGAAACTCTTTCCCTAATTTTCCCTCTCGTATGGCCCGCTTGAGTTTTGGATCCACCTCATTTTCAGTCACATGTCCTAAAATGAGCTCACAAAATGGATGGACGGCCCACTACCATCCCAGCGCAGGAACTTCCCGCAAAAGCCTTTTGCAGGAAATCCGCGTCTGACACGAATTGAGAGCCTTGGAGACGAACGGTCCTGTCAGGGGCTCTGTAGGGCCCACCATGATATATGTGTTTTATCCACACCGTCCATCCATTTTGATAGGTCATTTTAGAGTATAAGATATAAGGCTCAAGTGGACCACATGAAAGGAAGTCGCGGTGGCAATGCTATCCACCATTGAAGCTTTCCTAGGGCCCACCATGATGTTTATTTGCCATCCAATCTGTTCATAAGGTCTGATAGACCTGGATGAAGAGAAAATATAAATATTAGCTTAATCCAAAACTTTTGTAGCCCCCAAAAAAAATTTTCAATGGTGGCCATTTAATGACCACTTTTTTGTGTGGTGCAGTCCACCTCAGATTTGGATTTACATCATTTTTTGGCCCATTTCCTAAAATGATCTGTCAAAATGAATTGACGATGTAGATACACCATATTACGTCGAGGTGGCCGAACAGACAGGGTCACACCATATTACCTACATCCTCTGATGTGGTCCACTTGATCTCTGGATCTGCCCTATTTTTTTCTCAAGCTTTAAAATGATCCGAAAAAATGAATGGACAGCGTGGATACAATGCATGGGGCCCACACAATCTGCCTCGTTTTTTGAGCCAAGACCTATCAAAAAGTAAAGATGTCAACGTCAGGAATTGGAGAGCGGATTAGGTGAGACCTAATACTCACCCAAGACGGCGCGGCCCTTAATGCGGGGCCCACCTTAATGCATGTATTTTGTATCCATGTCGTTCATTCGTTTTTCCAAATCATTTTAGTGTATTATCTAAAAAACAAAGCACATCCAATTATCGGGTGGACCATACCAAAGGAAAAAGTGGTGATTGACTATTAATGGACCACAAAAGTTCTAGATCAATTTGATATTTGTTTTTTCCTTTCATCCAAGCTTATGTGAACTTATCAACAAATTGGATGGTAAATAAACACTATGAAAACATTAAGGTGAGCCCTAAGAAGGTTTTAAAGGTAGGGCCTTCAATCAATATTGTTTCCTATGGCATGGTCCACTTAATAATTGGATTTGATTCATTTTTGACATGGTTTCATAAATTAAGGTGGCAAAACAGATGGATGGTGTGGATATACATGTCTTAATACATTTATAAATGTTATGCATCATATTTAAATATAATTCAATCGGACAGCGCATAGCTTAGGACCCTATGCAAAGGAAACTTATTATATGCACTTCTTTTTTGAGATTTTATTATTTAAAAGAGTGTATTAAGGCCTTTTTTTAATAATCCCTGAAGTTTCATTGAAAATTTCAACTATTTTCCCAATGTTTCCCAAAAAGTGCGATAAACTAAGCGATACAAACGATACATCCCATGCAATAACCGATACGTATCTGTATCCGAAGGCGACAATACATTCCGCGATACCGATATTTTGAACATTGGTTGGGAAATTAATATATTCGACAATTACTCACCCAGATCTATCTCATGCAATGAGTTTAGTTAGTCAGTTCATGCATACTCCCCGTTCAAGTCATCTCGAAGCAGTTTGTCATATTTTAAGCTACATTAAATCATCTCTAGCACATGGCGTCTTATTTAACTATCATAATAATCTAGATGTTGAAAGATATTCTTATTTAATTTGGGCGGGTTCACCAAATGATAGACGATCTACAATAGGCTACTATACTTTTTTTTGCGGTAATTTAGTTGCCTAAAGGACCAAGAAGTGGACATTTGTTGCTCGGTTCACTGTTGAAGCAGAGTATTATGCTATGGAAAATATGTTATGTGAAATTATATGGTTGAAAAGCTTTGTTACTGAATTGGGATTTCCTATGAAGACTCATATACCGATATATTGCGACAATCAAGCTACAATTCACATAGCTTTTGATCCAATTTTTCTTGAGAGAACAAAACATTTTGAAGCTAGTTGCCAATTTATTTGTGAGAAGGTTGTTATTGGCATTATTTCCACTCCTTTGTTCCATCTTCTACATAATTGATGGATATCTTCACTGAGGCTCTTACTGTGGAAGTTGGACGATATGTTCTTGGCAAGCTCGGCATGATTGATATTTATGCCTCAACTTGAGGGGGAGTGTAGGTGTGTGCATGTGTGGGCCTGTGTGCAGCCTTACTAGGCCTATGACTATGGGACTTTAGTTCTTGGTTTTTTTAGGCTTTAGCAGTTTATTTCTTATTTCCTTATTTGCCCTTTCTTCTCTCTTTAGTCTCTCTTTTGTCTTAAGGGCATATATGTAATTGTAACACTTATTATAAATAAGGGTTGGGCGTCCAAACCTAAGCACTCTTTTCTTCTCTCTCGAATTCTTTTCTTTTCTGACAATTTCCATCACATCTTCGTTGGCATTGCCATCATCCTAATTTATGTTGATGATACAATCATTTCTGAGAATGATTCTGTCGTAACTAGCACTCCAGAATCTCAAACATGTTCTTTATGCATAATTTTCAATGGACTTGAGCAACTCACATTACTTTCTTGGTACTGAAACCTCTTGGATTAATAATAGCATGCATTTTCATTAACGAAAATATATTACAGAGCTTCTGAACAAATTTGGCATGCATAATTGTTAACAAGTGAATCCACCCATAGTTCTTAACAAGCCCCTCGCTTTGTAATTCATTCACATTTCACCGTACAATTGGCCCGCTTCATTATGTGGGCTTCACTCGGCTAGGCTTCGCCATCACCCGTTAATCAAGGTCTAGCAGTTCCTTTCATGCTCCTAGGGAGCCTTGTCTTCAAGCAGCCAAAGGCATTTTGGATCACATTTTCCATTGAATCATGGATTTTACTTTTCCATCCTACCTGCAGCATCTTTTTCTCTGTCAGCTTCACAAATTCCAATGAGATTGGTGATTTTGATACTTGTCATTCTGCCAATTGTTTGTCACTGTGCAAGCAGCAATCCAATTTCCTGCTCAACATACTCTTTCTCATTCCAATGCCAAAGCAAAATAACATGACAAGGTTGTGGCAACTGCCAAGATCACTTGACTATGTCATTTACTTAATGAACTTGGTTATTATCTAGCCTCATGATCACTCCAGGAACAGTCAAAGTGACGTGAAGATGAAAACATAACTTTATTGAGGGAGAAAATAGAGCTTGGTGAAACTCGTCCAGTATATGTATCTACCATGCAGCAAGTAGTAGATATTTACACCATAGGAATATCTAGTCCAAGACACTAGCTTCTTTCTACCAAGTTTTCATTACTTGCTTGGAGTACTCAACTTGGGGAATCTAAAGGAAAAAAAGATGGGTAATCATTTTGTCTTTCATTTTCTTAAAATTTCTCTTGGTTATTTCACTTTTTGTCTTTGTAACTAACCAAGCACATCTTGGTCGCTCTATGTCCCTCTTGTGCTTTATATATGAGACACCCTACCCTAATCTAATACAGTGAGAAAAGTTCTCTCCATCACTATAGTTTCTTCTTTACAACCTCTATTGATTACATAACCTAGTCGAAATAAGTTTCCAAAAAGGAAACAAACTTACCTCATCAAAAAGAAATAAAAGCTTATCCAACTAAACTTCTTTGACACGCAGCAAAACACTTTTTGACTAAAACCCATTATTCTCATCTTCATGATCAATGACACATTTGATAGATAACTTGATAAGCTTTCAAATGATACCCAATTTGATCCCAATGCAAGGTTTATAGAGTATCGTCCGAAACTGGTATATATCCCCCAATATCAAACAATTTCATCCATCGGCGATATGGCTGTATTGTACCAATATGGAGCAATATGGAGCGATAAAAACCAGTTACGGTGGTGATCAATATGGTACACAGGAACCAATTTTTAAACCCTTTTCCAACGTCATTTGGAACTACAAGTGTTCAAAATAACTACAAACTAAAGGAAGTCCATCTAATCCCTATTTGATATCATCATCATGACCATACCCTTCTCCTAACTATTTGGGGTCAGTTTACTGTATCCTCTCATAATGGTTTGGCAAAAGTTTGACGAGCGGCATTCTACCTAACATCAACCATCCTCCTTTACCTAGGCCGGGGACAAATTGGCAATCGCAACAAGGTTTACTCCATCCCAATCTCCATTTTAGCATTAAAGAAGAAGAAGAAGAAGATAAAGAAGAAAAAAAAATTACAATATATCTAAGAGAGAATGGAGAAATGATGGAATATGTGAGAGGAGGTCAAGTAGCTCCATATGCACCTTTACACACAATATATGCCAAACTTGAAAGTTTCTGGGACATCTGAAGTGCATAAGTTGGTGTGAATGCATGAAAAGAACGTGATGGTTAACTTCACCAAGCAAGCCACAATCCACAAGCATATGTTGAATGTGGATTATCACGAGATTTTTTAAGCCTGGCCCAACTAATGAGTAGGTCATCCTGTTTTTTTTATTGCATATGTTCATCACTCATAGAGAGGCTGCCTTAAGCTCCACTTAGAAGCCCTACAAAATTGCTAGGTTGGCACATATGCTACGTGGAGAAGTCCATGCGGAGAGGGTGCATGTGGGGCAAGACAAACTCATGAGTAAGTAGGAGGGTAACAAGTAACCTCATACTTTTTTAGCTCATAAGTGCAAACATATATGGCTACCATTATCTAACTACTAGTAGAGTTGGCACCTGCTAGAGGAAACGATGTGCAAATGGTTGGAGAGAGGAGAGGTGAAGTAGTTGTAAAAATTTGGTTTCTTTACATGCTATCCTCTGATAGTTCACCACAACCATACACATGGCATTGTTTTACAGCAATCCAAGCCATCCAAATATCAGACTCAGGTTTGGATGGGGCGCAACCTAAATATTACATTGAGAACATGATATTTACTATCTGATCTTGCCCTTGCAATTTACTACTAACCATCCATTCAAAAGCCACCAATTGGATGGTTAGAACTGCACTGATTGCAAATGATTTTACAGATAAGCTCCATCTACAATGTGGCCCACAACTTGGCTGGTGTAGATATAGCCGTACGTAAAACCCACCAATATTTTTAAAACTATGGTTAATCACGGTAGGAATCTAGCCCTGTTTTTCTGAATAGAGATGCAAATTCGTCTAGCACACGGCCTAATCTTTAATTAGATTTAAAATCCTTCAGAATCCCTTTTAACCTGTTTGGATGCCTGTAACTTTTTTAAGTTGTAAGAAAGTTACATGTTACTTACTAGGTGTAAGTAAGTTACAGGTAATTCTGTTTGGATGTAAGTTGTAACTAAGTCTAACATGTGATTGAAACAAAAGAAGAAAACAAATCGACCCAAGAAATTGAATCCAAGATCTTTAAATGATGTTATCACTATAAAATGGATCAAAATACAAATTCAGGAGCCCTCAATGATAATTGCTTTGGCCTTCTACGGTTTCAAGTAAGCCATGAAGGCCTATGTGACATGTTGTGTGGGCCCACTATGATGTATTTGTTTCATCCACACCATCTATCCATTATTCCAGATCATTTTAAGTCATCAGCCCAAAAATAAGGTACATCAAAATTTCGGGTGGACCACATCACTGGAAACAATGTTGATTGAACACCCACCATTAAAAACTTTTGGTGGGCCACCAATGTTTTTGATCAAACTGATATTTGTTTTGTTCCCTTCATCCAGGTCTTTATGACCTAATCAACAGCTCGGATGTGAAACAAACATTACAGTGGGCCCTAGTAGTTTTTTAATGGTGGACTTTCAATCATTATTGTTTTCGGTAGTGTGGTCCACCTGAGATTTAGATATCCCTTGTTTTTGGAATCAAGCCCTAAAACGATCCAAAAGAATGGATGGACGGCATGGATAAAACAAATACAATATGGTGGGCCCCACAGATCATCTGCATTATCCACGCCACCTCACCAAGCTGCGTCCGTCAACGCAGAGGCTGAGAAAGGGGTTTCCTACCTTGCGGAAGCTCGATGGGAGAGGGAGAAGTAGACTGAGAGAGGGAGAAGGAGACTTGAGAGAGGGAAACGGAGGCTGAGAGAGGGAAATGCAGGTGCGATTCTTCCCAACGATCTTCATTTCAAAAGTTTCAACCATTACCTGTATCAAAGATACAGGTAACTTGAAAAACGACTCAAGCGCCTGTAAGATTTTCGCCACTTTATCCTGTAAGAAAGTCACAGGTTGAGAGAAAGTTACCTGTGACTTTCCTCCCCCAAACACAAACTGTAACAAAGTCACCTGTAACTTTGTTAAATTTTAGAAAAGTTACAGGCATCCAAACAGGCCCAGCAAATGGAGAATCTAATTGCCACGAAAACCATGCCCACGGCTACTCGTGTTATACGTAATAGAGATAACCGAATTCCCTCAAGCTAAAGAAGACGTGATCTTCTGAAAATTAGCAATTGCACTTCCACATACCAAACACAAGCAAACGAGATGAACAGTGGTGGAGAAATTAGGCAACGAAAACCCATTTCAACAGAAAAATTCAAGGAGAAGAAGGGCATCAACGACGGGCACCGATCAGAAAGTAGCTGGAAGTAAACAAATTAAAAAGAGGCCGAATGAACGAGGTGAACGATGGTGATGAACATACCTCCTCTCCTTTGTTCTGAGGGACGATTCGGAGGCCATCCTTGTTAACGAGGAGATCGCCGTCCTTGAATGTGCCGCTTTGAGTCCTAGAAGGGTTAGAGAGGATGAATTTTCAAGAGAAAGAAAAATCAAAGGAAAGAGAGAGAGAGAGAGAGAGAGAGAGAGAGAGAGAGAGAAGCAGACAGGAATTTGGCGAAGGAGATTTCATCTGGAGGAGGAAGATGGAGCTTGAGCTTGTTGATGTTGGAGCGTGGACCGCTTTTCATGGCTTCCTCTACCTTCCACATCAATCGCCGCGGGACATGGAAATTAGGTGTTCCACCGGTTGTAGCACTGTAAGTCCGAAATGGTGGAGAGGGAAAGAGGGGTGGAAAGGAGAGGGGAGGAAAAGTACCTCGCGTCTTCCTACCTACCCAGTTCACTTTCACACTAACGTGTGAGAAATGACTTAACTGCATGAAATACACACCGTCCATCGCGTACACCACTCATCCTTATGGCTTGATTCCAAAATTCAGGATGATTCAAGACTCAAATGGGCCACCGCAATCCTTCACGTGGTGTGGCCCACCTGAGTTTTGGAGTACTGTTAATTTTCGGTAATTCGTTTGTTATGAAGGGACGCATTCGATGAATGGATTGGATGGTTATAAACACCAGGGTGGGTCCTACGCAAAATTAAGGGTGGGCATCCCAGCTACTCCTGTTGGGTGGCCCACATCATGATTCAACATAATTATTACCCCATGGCGGGGATTGTCCCCTGTTGCCATGGGGCAAGATTAATGTCATGCTTTGTTGGTAACATGGTGGTACATTGAATGGATATATCCACTATCATTTAAAATTATTGAGAATAACACACGTGTTATATCTACATTGTTCATTAGATTTGTAACCTTATTTTATGACATGGGCTTAAAAATGAGGTAAATCCAAAACTTATGTAACCCCAAAGAAGTTTTCAACAGTAAGTATTCAATCCCTGTTGCTTTCTATAGTAGGGTCCACTTGAGCTTTAGATTTACCTTATTTTTTGGGTCATGCACTACAATAATCTCAAAAAATGGGTGGACAGTGTGGATATAACCCACACATTATAGTGGGACCTACATAACTTGCTAACATTGAGTAAATTTAGCACGGGACCTAATGCAATTCCAATAAATTCTAATTCTAAGCTTTTCCATCCCACCCCACCTAATTCCTTCTAATCTCACCGCCCAAACACGGCCTTAGGTCACCTTGGTAGGTGGTGGTGAGAGGGAAAGGGACTGAATACGTCTACGACATCAGTTATGTTCAGTGCATAATATATATATATATATATATATATATATATATATATATATATATATATATATATATATATATATATATATAGTGATGCTCCCCTGCGCACCTATGCACGTGCGTACCTTTTCACACGTGTCATGGGTGTCTAATCTAAACGGTCCACGTGATGCGGAATCCCATGAAACCTTACGTAGGAAATTTTCACCCTAATCTAAAATTCTGATGAGCCATAGCAAAGAGAAATGCAAATCAAGGGAGGAAATTGTTTTAATATTTCATGGCCCATCAAAGTTCTAAATCAAAGTAAAACTTGCTCCTCGGGGGTTTTACGAGGTGGTGCTTCACATGAACAGTTCAGATTTTGGATCCATATCACATATGATGGGTTCTCAAAAAAGTTCGGATGTAATAGGTATGAACTGGTTTGCAGGTGAGCGTTCCTGTGTGTGTATATATATATATATAATTTTCTCCGTCCGTAAGATGAGAACCATTATTTAGACGGTACATATAGAAGAGATCGATTAAAATTTCATATGGACCACACCAATAGGAACAATATATTATTGCTACCAAAACTACCAAGTTCATACAGTATGGCCCGCATGACTTTTGTTCCTTACCTTCATCCTGGTGATTTTAATCTGACTAACGGTTTTGATGAATGATGCACAGCATGGTGGCCCCACACACTACATTATGTTTGGCATTCCATCCCCATTGTTCCATGAGGTGTAGCCGGTATGTGTTGTGGATATGGCTTATTTTTGGCCTTAGCACCTAAAAACTATCTTAAAACCTGATAGACGGATTGGATTTTACGTATATAAAATAATGGACCCCACAGACTTGGGTGCTCTACGTATTACGTAGAGATGGTGTTGTACAGGATTCCAGTCAATGGAAAAAGGTGATCGAAAACGTCTGCTTGAGTACGTGTAGTGACGTGTGACCGTGACTATTGGCTGATCGTGGATGGAGAACTTCACGTGGATTAGATCCACCCCGTCCATCAGGTTCGCCACCTATCTTCTGGCGGGGAACCAAAAACAGTCAGGCCGATTCAAAGATCAGGTGGGGTAAAACATGTGGAACAGTTTAGATGGGAAGTCCCACTATTAAAATCGACTTATTGTGTGTGGGGTCCACAATGGTTTATGAATGACATCAAAACCACTCATCTGACGCATCACACAAGGATGAATGGATGTACTGAAGAGAATGATATTTTAAGATTCGCGTCGGCCACATTATGTGAATGTATGGCTTTTTAGGCATGATTTTACTCCCAATGTTGTGGCCAACTTAAGCTTTCAATTGAACTGAATTTTAGAGCTATAGTGGAAAATGTGGCAATGAACCTGATGAACGGATTGGATTTGATGCGCATTCTCCCCCCAACTGTTGTTCGGTTAGCTGCAGGCACGCTAATCAAGCTAGTTCGGTCCACATGGGTGTGTGGGTGGGATAGAGCGAGGATGGGATGAATCTAATAATAGCTCTCGTATACTGCCTTCAGTGGGAGCGGATTCGGTCAGGCCGTGATGTGGGGCCCACTTTGATGCATATGTTATATATCTATCTCCATCCATCCGTCTTTCTAGCTTATTTTAGGTCATAAAACGGAAATTGTAGCAGATCCAAATCTCAAATGGACTATACATAAGAAACCGTGGTGATTAAATGCCCACCATTAAGAACTATGGACCATTCATAAGAAACCATGGTGATTAAATGCCCACCATTAAGAACTTTTTATGGGCCACAAAAGTTTGGCTCGAAATCACAAAAAACTCATGAGCAATACTCAGCTTTTGTGGTTGTACAAATGTTTCAACAGTCGTCATTGAATCTCCATTGTTTTTCCTCTTGTTTGGCTTAAATTAGTTTCAGATTTACCTAATCTTCGGTCACATGTCCTATTATACTCTCACGAAAAGGATAGATGATGGATTTATCCCAAATATCACAGTGGGCCTCACATGGCATCCACAGGAACATCCTATAAATGACTTTGGCAAGAAACTCGTATACAAAAACATACATCATGGTGGCCCCACGGAGGGACGCAGATTTCCTGTGAAAGCATTTAATACAGAAAGCGCCGAGATGTTTCTTTTTTCACCTCATTTAAGGATAGGGGACTGAAAATCAGGTGGATCCAAGACTCAAGTCAGCTTCACGAGAGATTCATGACCACCGTTTAAACATTCGTACGGCCACAATAGTCCCGTAAGCCAAGCTTTTTTGTGTTTTCACTTTACCCAAGTGAGAACAAACTTATAAACGGTTTGGATGTCATATAAACATCAAGGTGGAGCCTAGGAAGGTTTCGACGGTAGTAAACTCTTTCTCCAATTTTCACTCTCGTACGGCTGCCTTTAGTTTTGGATTCACACGAGTTTTTGTCTAATATGATATGAAAAAATGGATTTACGGCTTGAATTTTTCAGAAGTATTATGTTAGGCCCCACCTGCAGAAGTATCATGCCAGGCCCCCACCTAGCATCCAGTGCAGGAACTTCCTGCGGAAGCTACGGCGTTCCCACGTGTCACGGCCGGTAGCGGTTCTTCTGAGCGAAAGGGTTTAGGGTTTTCTTATCGTGGAAATTTCTTTTCCGCGTGGACGATTCTCCGTGAAAGCATAACATGAACGTCGTCATCACGGGATAGTGTGCACCGCGAGTTCAAACGGATAACCTGCTCTTTGTACAATACCTCTTCGGAAGAAGAAATATGAATTCCTTTTCTTTTTATCTTCTTTTAAGAAAAAAAAAATAATAAGGGAGTTATTAGATACACTTGTTGTGTATGTTGCTTGATGCACAGTCATGTCACACGTATTAATTCAAATAAAATGGACCAAATTATGGACCTGGCTGTTGACGTTCCACTTATCCCAATGGTTAAACAATTTGAGAATATTTTCTTAGATACTTTGTTCGTTGAAATAGAGTAGTTTAATATTTTCATTTTAGACTTATAAGTCTTTTGGACCATTAGATTGACTTGATGGACCTTGACTTCTTTTTTTCTTTTCTCTTTTACACGCACCCACACCACACGCATTCACATACGACTTATATTACATGGTCACTCAATCCCATAATTAGTTGAAACAATTTATCTACCACTGAGCCATTGAGCTGGACCCATGGACCTGGACCTAATAACACTTATAAGTCTTTTCAGATGGTTCAATTCATGAAGTATTCCTCTCCAATTGCCCGGCATACACTAGAGGAGCTGCAATGTACTCTACTTCTGCAATGGAGTGTGTTATTGTCTGATGTTTCTTCAACAGCCAGGAGAGCACTTCCAAACAAATATGCATTGTATAATTTCTCTTCTCACCATCACCCTTCGACTCAATGCATGTGTATTGGGCAATTAATGAATTTATAAGAGGCATATATAATATATCATGATTTTAAGTACCTTTAGTATGTCGGGGGACCGTGGAAGCACACAAAGATGAATCATGTAGAGTAATCCAATCACATCAAGCAAACAAAATGCAAACATAGTGGATTTAATATGGAAAAACCCTTGCAGGAAAAAACCATGGCACAAAGCGATAGTAAACACTATAGAAGCAGAAAATTACAAAAGAAAAGAGATTACCCAATTCGAATAACCTCGAATTAATCCCCAAGCCACACCCTTGAAACTCTTAGAATGAAATTGAAATCTCTATATATCTCACAATCTCGATTACACCCAAATATATAGCCTTTAGAAGAGTTTCAATCAAAATCGGAAACAAATCCCGCATGTTCGCAACTTCGCGCATCTGTTCGATGATACCTTCAATGAAACTTCGATGTCATCGAACTTAACCTTTGATGTCATCGAACTCACTTCGATATCATCGAAACACCATTAAAACTGTCCAGAGACAAAATATGGAATTCTGGAAATTCTTAATTGTATCAACCCATCTTCAATAACATCGAACTTGACCTTCGATGTCATCAAACACTCCTTAATGTCATCATAATGACACCCAATATGTCCAGCAACCTATTAGAGAAAATCCAAAAAAAACTCAATGACATCAAACTTGTCATCGACAGAGTGTTGAATTTATAAATTTTAAGACATCTATAAAACAACAATCTTCACCATTTCTTAAATCATCAAACGTGTAGTTTCTTATCTTCTTCTCTTATTTCTGCCTTGCATCATAGTTTCATCATCGCTTCTCGTGCACACTCCGTCCTTCTTTTACGCATTTTCCAAGCCTAAAGAAGTCGCACAAAACTTGAACTTCTCTACAGAAAATACCTCAGTGAGCATATCTATCGAATTCATGTTGGTGTGAATCTTCTCCAGAGTTACGTCTCCTTATTTAAGCACATGTCGAATAAAATGATAAAGAATATTAATGTGTTTAGTACATGAGTGATAAACAAAATTTTTAGAGAAACCGATAGCGCTGTCGCTGTCACAATTAATCGGCACGACCTTCTATTGAAGCCCCAACTAATTTATCATGCCTCTCAACCAAACACCTTCCTTAAATGCCTTTATCATTGTCATATACTTAGCTTCTGTTATAGAAAGAGCCACAACCGACAGAAGCTTCGACATCTAAATAATTGATCCACCCACTAGCACAAATAAGTAACCTGAAGTCAACTTTCTGGAATCACTACTGCCTACGTAATCTGAATCCCCATACCCAACCAATTTTACCCCTGTTTTCTTAAAAGTTAAGACGTAATCCTTTGTACCTCAAATGTATCAAAATAGTCATTTCATCGCTTCCCAGTATTGCTTGCCGGGATTTGACAAGTATTTGCTCACAACACCAACTACCTGTGAAATATTTGGTCTCGTATAGACCATGTCACACATTAAACTGCCCAGACATTCGAATAAGACATAAGAGACATATCATATTTTCTTCATTTAATTTATGACATTATTTTGAAGAAAGCTTTAAGCGAGCCACGAGGGGATTGCTAACTAGTTTTGCCTTATCTATCCCATATTTGATCAACACTTTTTCAAGGTATTATGCTTAAGATGATCAAAGCCTACTTTTCTTGTATCTATGAATATCTATGTCGAGAACCCTCTTTGCAGCCCCTAGATCTTTCATTTCGAATGTCCCTGATAACTAAGTCTTCAGTATATCGATTTCAGACATGTTATAACTGGCAATCAACATGTCATCAATATACAATACTAGAATGATGAACTTGTCATAACTCAGTATTTTATAATAGACATGGTGATCGTATTCACTCCTAGTAAATTCCTGCCTCAATATGAAAGAATCAAATTTTTTATACCACTGCCTAGACGACTATTAGGACGCATAACGACCTCATTAACATGTAAACATTGTTCTTCCCCACTTTAACTTCATGGCCTTCTAGTTGTTTTATGTAAATCTATTTTTTCAATTCCCTGTATAAGAATGCAGTCTTCATATCCATCTATTCCAGCTCGAGATCGTATTGGTCAACCAGTGCCAACACGAATCTGATAGACACTTACTTTACAATCGGCGTGAATATCTCTGTGAAGTCAATTCCTTCTCCCTAAATGTAACCCTTTACTACTAACATTGCCTTGTATCCATCATGTTTCTTCTTAAATATCCACTTGCACTCAATCTCTTTTTTGGCCCACTAGAAGCTTCACTAGCTCTCATGTCTCGTTCTTATACAAGAAGTCCATCTCATCGTCTATTGTCGCCTTTCACTTTTCTGCATCAAGCTCATCAAGGGCCTTGTGAAGAGTATATGGATCCTCTTCGTATGTAATAAGGACATATGTGATATTAAAGTCGTCCTTATATCTCGCTGGTAACCTGCGATCTCGCTACAGATTCATTCTTGCAAAATAAGGAGCCTCGGTCGAATTTAACGTCATAGCAAGTGATGATTTTATGTGTGACCTTGTCATATAATCTATAACATTTCACACTTACACCATAGCCAACAAAGATATACTTTTTTGCTCTTTGATCCCGCTTATTTCCCTCAATTGATGGTACATGAGAGTAAGCCTCACAACCAAATGTACGCAATCAAGAGTAGTCTATTTTTGACAACCCCATATTTCTTCTAGAATTTTACATTCAATAGCATAGAAGGAGACCAATTCACAGAATAGTAAGCCATTTTAACGGGCTCAATCCATAGGTCCTTGCCCAACCCATCATTACTAATTATGCATCAGGCTCTCTCCAAGAGACCCGATTCCTCTACTCAGCTACACCATTTTTCTCGGGCGTGTGGCGCACTGTGTTGTGCCTAACGATCCCTTCGTCCTTACAAAATTGATTAAATTTAGTGGAGGTAAATTCACCATCGTTATCAATTCTTAAAACTTTCACCTTTTGTCCTGTCTGTTTTAATTGTTCTTCTTCATGGATTTGTGAAAGTACGGGTTTTGTTTTTAATACAGGTAGAAGAATCTATATAACTTGTTTTAAGTGTGATTAAGGCTTAATAACAATTTTAAAGAGAGAAAGCAAGGGCGGAACTTCAACCACATTCTTCGTCATTTTTTTCTAGTTTAGGTTTTTTATGTTTTTTCTTTAAGATTAGTTTTAATTAGCAAAATGGTTGGCTAATTTCTTAGTTAAGGCTAAGGGGTAAATATTTTGATGAATTCTTAATGTTTAGTTTGTTTTAATTTAATATTAATGATTTGAATGATGAATTTTAATTAATTTGATTGATTATTAGTTTGGTGAAAGTTATTGATCTATAAAATCCCTTGATCTATTGTTAACTATACGTACAATAGATGTTTGGAATTCCTTGTAATAAATTGCTTAGTTTTTCATGATTAGATCAATCAATTGAGATTTATATTTATTGGGAATTATAAATTGATTTAATTGGTTCATCTTTTGATTGGGACAAATCCTTATTTGATTCCAATAGAGTCATAAGGTGGAATTAATAAATTAAACATTATGGATTGATTAAAAGGAGATTTCTGAAGCCTTAGGTTTCTTTTATTATTATTTTACACAATTCAATTCCCTATAGGGAAAATCAGAATCCTTCTCTTCATTCTAGTAGTTTTGTTTTTATTCTCAGTCCCTGTAGATCAATCTTGGATTCATTGAGTACTTTACTACGCTACGTGCACTTGGGTGTACAATCTTAAAGTTATAGCACCCAGTAGTCAGATCCTCCTGCAACCGGAATTTCTTTCCATTCGCAATCTCTCCTTCCAAATCCAGACTAACAAACTCCCCCTAATGGGAGTAACAACCAGATCCAACATCTTTTAAGTGAGAGTCATAGGAGTGTCGACTAGGTTGACTACTATGAAGGGAAGACAGTGCACGCACCACAGGGGGCAAACCCCTTCCAGTCAGACCCCTTTGAAATTAATAGGTTAAGGAAATATTTTGAAGAACAACTTAGGGCCATGAAAAGTGAACTTCAGAAGTAACATGGAGTGAATCTTCTGTCCACAAAATTCAGGGATCTTTGCCTCTTCCTGGATGCCAAGGTGCCTCAGAACTTCGAATTACCAAAATTCAAATGATACAATGGTGTAAGATGCCTCAAAGCCCACCTTAAAGCATTCTGTGGAGAACTCGATATTATGGCAGGAGATGATGGAGTGTTAATTCATTTATTTCAAAAGTCCCCTAAGGATGACGCACTAGATTGGTACACATTAATTGATTACCACCAGAACAAAACTTGAAACAACTTACCCAAGAATTTGTAGATTGCTTTGTGTACAATTTAAATATAGCACCTAGAAGGGCTGATCTTGTAGCCCTAATACAAATGAATGATGAGTCCTTGTCAACTTACGTTGGATAGTAGTGGGCCATGGCCGCTAGAATGAAAATAACCATCGATAACGAAGAACAAATCACTATGATTGTCGACTCGGCAAACCCAAGTTTATTTAGATACCTCTGTGAGAATATTGTGTATATGGGCGTGAGAATATTATGTATATGGGTTATTAGTTGTAATATACTATGTATACAGAAGCTCTAAATAAGTTTCCTAGTATAGTCTTGTAGAGTGGTTATTTAAACCCATATTTGGGTTGAAGAAATACAAAAAAACATTCTCCAGATTCTCGAGTTTACATGGTATTAGAGCTCAGTTTTTGAACCTACAGCATCCAGTCGCCGCGGATCTCTACCATTCCAGGCATCGTCGTCATCATAGCTCCACTCCTCTATTGATTTTGGCGGCCCATACCTGCCGCACGACCAGCCACACCGCTCTTCCATTGATTCTGGTGGCTCATACCTGCCACACGACTAGCCACATTGCTCTTCCATTGATTCAGGTGGCCCCTACTTGCCGCACGATCGACCGCATGATCGGCCACACCTCCAGATCCGGCGACACCTCCAGATCATCTTCTCTTCTATTTCCAGCATGCCACTTTCGGCCTGATTCGACAAATCTTTCTGTTGAAACCCATCTCTAGCTCACTGCCTCTGTCTTCACATCTGGATCCATTGATCTGAGATTTGTTAAACCCATCAAATTGATTATTCTCCATCGACGACAGTGGCTCTACCTCTACTCGTCAGATTCAGTCCTACTCGCCTATAAATCAAGGGTACATTTCTTCTTCATGATTTTTCTTTCTTATGGCATCCATGAATCCCTCTGATAAGATCGAAACTATCCATGTTAGGTTGGATGAGAAATTTTTTTTCCCGTGGTAGTTTTAATTCAAGCATTTTTTAGCAAGAAAGAGCCTCTACGGCTATGTAGATAGTTCTACGGGCAAACCAAATGATGAAAAGGAACTCCTATCTTGGAGTACAAATAATTCAAAGGTGGTCACATGGATCCTTAACAGTGTTGAGAGCAACATTGTAATTAACCTCACGTCATTCAAGACTGCATCTAAAATATAGGCTTACTTGAAAATGTGTTATCAACAATCAAATCATGCCCATCGCTATCGAGTATGAGCTGTTAAATTTAAAACAAGGAGCTCTGAGTATACAAAATTTCTATTCTAAACTTACCTCCCTTTGGCATGAGATTCAACTTATGGATCCAGTAGTTATTCCTGCTGCGGTGGTAGAGATAGTAAAGATACTTTGCGACATAAGTAAATTGATGCAATTTATATATAAACTCCGTCCGGAGTTTGAACCAACTTGAGACGCTCTAATGAACCGGCCTCAACTTTCATCTCTTAAGGCAACTCTATCTGATTTGATGGCAGAAGAAACATGTTTGAAAATCCTTGCTTCCATGACAGAGGTTGTTCCTGATACTGCCTTCATCAATCGCAATTTTTCAGAAAAGTCACGAGACATGTTGAAAGCTAAATGTTTTGAGTGTAATGGTTTTGGTCATGTGGCTATTCGTTATCCCATCAAGAAAGAAAATCTGAAATCCTCTGGACCCAATACTCTGTTTTGTCGATACTGCAAATAAGAAGGATGTGATATAGTCAATTGCTTGACCCACCCTCCCCTACCTCCTTACTACTAGCAATGTGGATGTGCATTTCTGACTCTCTCTGCTGAGAAGCCTGACTCATCATCTATGGCCCCATTAGTGCAGCCTAATCTACTTTCCCCAGAACAAATTCAGCAAATCCTTCAAGCGATCGGTTCTTCAAGTTCGATTGGTAATATTGATCATATAAATCCTTGATATATTGACTCAGGGGCATCTAATCATATGATTGGGGAACCTTCTAGTCTAACTGATTGTGTCTCCCATAGAGGAATGGGTTCCATCTACACTGCGGATGGGAACCATTTACCTGTCTCTCATATCAGGTCCTTGAAAGTCTCCCCTTCATCATCTCGCAATTTCTTCCTTAGCAAAGTGTTTTATGTTCCTAAATTATCTGTCAACTTGGTTTTGATTGCTCAACTAGTGGAAAATAACTGTTTGGTTTTATTTTCTCGGTTTGGTTGTTTCATACAGGATTTGAAAACAGAGAAGCTGATTAGGAAGGGACATAAGAGAGGAAGACTATTTACTTTGGAGTTTGATCTCGGAGTTATCTCATCGCGTCGTTTCTTTCTTCCATCTTCGCATGATATTTCTTTTGCTAATAAATGTTGGAAACTTTGGCATAGTCGTTTAGGGCATCCAAATTCTAAAAACATGATTTTCTTATTTAGATCTGGTCTTTTAAATGATGAAATCAAAATTAGTCATATTTCCATTGATCTAAACTATGTTAGTAACAAAGTATGTAAATTTACTACATTACCATTTTCATTGAGTAACTCTCGTACTCAAAATCTGTTTGATCTCGTTCATACTGATGTTTGGGGTCCATCTCCCATCATGGCTCCTGGTAGTTCATTGTATTACATCATCTTTGTGGATGACTTTTAAAGACACACTTGGATTTATTTCATAAAGCATATGTCTGAAGCATTCTTATGTTACAAACAATTTTCCTCATATGTGGAGACTCAATTTGCAAAGAAAATTAAAATTCTGCAGTCTGACTTTAGGGGAGAATATATGTCTTTCGAGTTTGAGACTTTTCTAAGTTCAAATGATACTATACATCAGCAAACGTGTCCTCACACACCGGAGAAGAATGGAGTAGCAGAACGAAAGAATCGGCACATTACTAAGGTAGCAATTGCCATGATGGAATATGCACGTGTTCCAAAATTTCTTTGGGCTGAAGCAAAATCAACAACTGTGTAACATCTTGGATAAATCCGTACAAGGACCCGAGTACCACCTCAGGCAGAAATTACGCAGAACCAAATCCTTTATAAATTAGGTTAATATTAGCAAGTGCTAAACTAGAGTGCTTATGAAATTAGTACTAATCACTTTAAATATGATCTGCAAGACCCAAAATGTGTAGAATCATTGACGCTATATTACCCTGAAATTTAGAATCCATCTCAAAACCCAGTTGCTCTCGGGAGCACACCGAAACTCCGTGTCAGACCTGGACTGCACGTCGAAAGTCTGATTTCCCCGAAACTATACGAATATGACCGCATTACTGGACTTGACAACCCCCTCGAAAATCAAGTCCTAACTGTGTCTAGAAATGCACAACTTGAGCCCGGAGCGAAGAGTGTGAGAAACGTAAAAATATTTAGAAATAAAATTTGAATTTAAGTAATCTGAGTCATGTCGCTTACGGGTCAAATATAAGGATTCAGACCATCATAATCTGACCCAAATACACCCTCGGATCAGGAGAAATGTCCCACACATGTCGATGTACTTGTGGCCCTGATCGAGTGGCCGTGACCGTTGAACTGAAACTGGTCCGCCATGGCTGATCTGTAAACCCGATCGGGATGAAAACTCAACCTGACCTAGATCCATGGTCAGGGAGCTTAAGTCCGACCGCACGTGGGAAAAGGGGCCACCAGAAGTGCTCCGTTGGACTGGAACAGTCCGTATTTGGATATAACCTAAGTATACCTTGGCCCTGGGGCCATTCCCATCAAACCTGTGCCTATATAAGGACCTTAAACACCCTCTCTCATATGCCATACGAATTTCCAAACCCTAAGGGAAAGAAGAGAGAAAAGAGAAGGAGAAAGTGAGGAAGAGAGAGAGAGTGTGTGAGAGATAGAGGTTGGGATCTTTCCCTGATGCTCCATGTGCTTAACCACCACTCCTGTGTCGCTATACAGGCGATACCAATCCCGTTCTTAGGTAAGAAAACCTAACCCTAATTTGTTTTAGGGTTTCAGATAGTGTAAGTTATGAAATAACTAACCTAATTTATGCTATAGGTTGTCAATCTGCCGTAGACAAAGACTTAGCTTTAAAACTATGTTCGTTACAAGTCTACCGGCGAAAGGTGCGGACTATAAATGTATAGGTTATGGTTTTCAAGGCTTTTAATGTCAGTTAATGGTTTATTATTGATGTGGGTGCAACTTCACATGCCAAATGCGATGTTTGTATCGCGTTTCTGATATATATGAACTATATTGAGTTTAGTGTATTCCATGTATACGTAGAAAGTATCGTATATGTACGAAATTTGAACGTGTGTTTACCATGATTCATTGTCGTGTGTTTGTGCTAGTTGTATGTGTAACAACTCCTTGGCGAAAGGATTTGCCCTAAGACGTGTTATCACCAACATACGTCATGTATGTTGGAATGTGTAGTCTAAGTGTTTGTAGAAATGTCTGAATGAACAAGTGTGTAATAAATTATACGTTATATGGGCGTTGAGAAGAGATTCTCAACTATCTTAACGATATGTATGATTTCCTCCATGTAACTTACATTCTTTGTCTGTTTTACTTAGACACTACTTATGTGTGAATTCATGTTTAAGTTGAAATCCATCAAATGCTCACATGCTTGTATGATTAGAATTGTTGATCCATTACTGTTCTGTTAGCTTGTATGATTATCTGTTATAATTGAATGTGTTTGGGACTATAAAATAGTCCAGGCAATCGGTAACAGGTTCTGATTTGGTGGCTGAAGTTGTCTCGCCACATAGGACGTGATCGATGAATTCGAGCCGTACTTGGGATGTCGGCAGTGGTTAGGCCACACGGAGTGCTTACGCACTTCATGTCGATCAACTCAACGTACGCTTGTACTAATCGAGCTCGTCAAGTAATCCGATTGACCCGATGTATGTTCACCATGTATGGACGCTACTGCTTGAATCTAAGGTACCAAACTCACCAGTGAAAACCTTTTTAAAACTTGGTACCTCGATCCGCTAAGACTCATGAGCCGGGCATGGTGGTATAGGACACCGTGGTCGAGCTGTCAGCCTACGCTGGGGTGACGAGCCTCCTCGTAGTGACCAGTGAGCAACCCAGACTTGTGAGCCGAATACGGTGGTATGGGACACTGTATTCGAGCTGTCGGCCTACACTGATAAGGTGACGAGCCCTTTGTAGTGACCTCGAGCGTACGCTAAGACTGCGTAGAGGCGACGAGCCGCCCTTACGTAGCAACAAGAGTACACTAGGCCTGCACTGATAAGGTGACGAGCCCTTTGCAGCGACCTAGAGCCATATCATCGTATGAGATTTACTAGGATTGACGACCCTAGAATGGATCATTGTTTGGGAATTGATATAAGGGAGATACCTTAGATTTCCAATCTTGCTGTATGAAAAGGACTAATAATAACTCGGTAGTCACGCTCATTACATCGCACTGCATGTGCCCCGGGTTGAAGAGCACAGAGGGAAGAAAGCATGCCGCGACTGTAAGATGGTGTTGCACGAGGGAGTGTAGGTGAGGGCATGTATCATACTTACATTTCATCCTTGCATTAATAAGAGTATCTAGGAATGTTTGATATGTCTGCTTTATCATTACTGCTTGACTGAATTGAGAACATGTTAACCTTTGCTTTATTGTTCCACTGAGTTGATCACTCACTCCCACGTTCTGGGACGGTGTTCTAAACACCCACCAGACTCTGTCTTAGTTGCAGATGACGATGCGACTCAGGAGGCGGAGCCCGATTACTATGATGATCAGGATGAGTTCTCATATATGCAATTCTCCGGTGGTTTCGCTTAGGCCACCCGGATTGATGGGGCTACAAGGTTTATTTTTGTAGTTAAACTATTTTAAACTATTACATGTATATGATGACTCAGTGATGTATTCATACTCTGGAGACCGATCGTGATCTTTTTGGTTCATACACGTCTATATATATTTTTTAGTCTTCCGCTTGTATTATATGAATTGATCTGGAGTATGAATTACTGTTTTGATATAATCTCACTCATGATTAATGCACTAACACAGACAACATTTAATCATCATCAAATATGTTGCATAAGTGATGCGTTGGAACTCGGGAGTTGGACTTTTACTCGACACCCGATTTTCAAGGTGTTACAAGTTGGTATCAGAGTATGATTTGGATTAAACCGGACATGGGTTAGGGTCACACGACGTACGCTGACATTTTTCAACATAGTTGGGTGCGAGAGAAATCTAGAAACAAGCTTAAGATTCCCCGATTTCGCCAATTGGCAAAGTTCACCGAAATCGATCATTTTGCTCGGGTCTGTACCCATCCGTGATCGCATGAGTCGATCCTGAATCACCCCTAGACCGTCAATTGATGGGTTTTGATCATGTTTTGTTTCGTCCCAGCCGTTTAAAATCAGTAAACGTGAATATACGTCAGAATTTATTCGAAATTACCCGAAACGAGTCAAAACGGAGTGGGGGCCCAAATGAGACACTTCCAGGGGGACCCAGGGTGGGATCCACACCTTTTTGGTGCCAGAAATTCCAGTGACTGGTGAGGACCTCGCAGCCAAATGGGCCTGGCCGGGCAAGCTGGCTCGGGCCGATCGGTCCTGGGTGTTGTGGGGCCCACGCACGCATGTGGGGTCAGTTAAAACTCCTCCAACGCCACCTCTCCTTCACAAACCACCACCCCGAGCTTTCCTTTTCTCCAAAAATTTCAGATTTTTCACTCAAACGCCTCCTTCAAGCACTCCCTTTCTCATTTTCGTGCAACCCTTGCACTACCCCCTCAAAAACCTCTACCACAGCTGCCAATCCTTTTTGCATTCTCTCATTTGAGCTCTTAAACCCTCCATTTGAGTCTCAAATTCGTGTAAGCTCACTAACCTACTTGATTCCATCATTTTCCCTCTTTATTTTCCTTTCATTTGAGCCTATACATCCCTCTTTTGTAGCTCAAGATTTTAAAACCCAATAATCCCTCTTCTAATCTTCCCTATTCCTTCAACTTTCTTCATTCCTTCTCTTTTTGGAACACACAAATACCATTATGTGCTTCAACGATCTTGTGATCCCGTAACCCATCTTATTCCCACTTTTCCTTCCATTTCAATGGCTCTTTTTGAGCTTGTGGCGACTATTTTCTCTCTTTCCACCCTTTTTTTTCTCATGGGAAAGAAAAGGGCTCCTGTGGAAGAAGCTGGGCCTAGTCGCCCTACTCGTTCAAGGAGACCGAGAGGTGCCACCGCAAGTTCGAGCGTCAATCGAAAGTTTCAGACTAAACGGGTTCTTGATGCCCAGGCTCCCGTCGGAAGGACACTGTTGGCGGAGCTGTCGCATGGAGTTTATGAGGGCCGTAGGGTCCTTTTTGAAGCTCATGTGGATGCAAGGCTATTTGGGGAATACCTCTTGCTCGAGCGCCTGGAAGAGGCCGGGTAGGGTCCTCTATTTGAGGGTGAGTACCGTGCCAATGTGGACACTATCCGAGCTTTCTATGCCCACATTCGAGAGCCTACACTGGAGCCCTTGCAGTTCAAGATCCCTTGTGGAAGAGATCGGGAAGCTACCATCGACGTTGGTTTAGTATCTCGGCTTATGAATGTGCCTCTTGGCAAGGTACATGTAACTGAGAAGAATCTGAGGAGTGTACATAAAAGAGATCGCCGCACGCGGGCCCTTTGTGGCTAACTGGTTCAGTGGCAATCCAACAATAGCCTTCTAGCGACCCATATATCTGGCGACTTCCGTCTGCTTCACCACATCTTCACGTTCAACATCTACCCCAGGTGGAGCAACCGCAGCGAGTGCACGCGCCTGATGGTAGATTTTCTATATCAAGTGGAGCAGGAAGAGAAGCTGTGTGTGCCTATGTATGTTCTGCGACAGATAGTTCTCACCGCACACTCTAACAGAAGGTCGGATTCACTCCCATTCGGCCGACTCATATGCAAGATTGCACATGAGTTTAGCTACAGACTTGGGGCGGAAAAGCCGGTGCCTATCCATTACATCAATGAAGCGACTCTCAATTAGATGGGTATCGGGCCGCGGCAACGACAAGCCCGACTTGAAAAGAGTGAGGATGAGACAGAGAGCGAAGAGGAAGAGAGTGAGGAAGAAGAGGTAGCTAAAATAGAAGAAGAATAGAGCGAGGAAGAAAGGGAGGCCCAGGATACGGATGAGAGCTCCCCTCCTGCGATACCAGAGCATGGCACTGTTCCAGCTCGCTTAGCTCAACTTAAGGAAGGTCAGGCTGTCCTATGACAAGATATAATGGATCTTCAGGGCCTCGTGAAACACAAGTTTAAGAAGGTGACTCACACTTTGCAGGCCATCCTGTGCTGCCTACAGGATAAGGGTGCCCCTCCTCCATTGCCAGACTCGGATGCCTAGACATCCAAGTCATCACCCCGTAGCTTGTTTTGTTGCTGTGTTAGGATGTTTGCGTTTGTATGCATTTTCTGTCATGATTCATGTAACACTGTATTCCATGTGCTGTGATAAATTTTGGTAAATGAAATGCATGCGGTCTCTTTTGCTATGAAGTTGTGTGAAATGCTTAAAGGATTGTATATTGTTATGCTACATTATACCTAAGTTGCACCCTATTTCATATCGGGAATGCCACCTAAGGTCATGCGGAGCACGGCACGCCTCACACTTATAAATTCGATGGACCAGTCACCTCCCCAGGGTGAAGGTCATACGGACCCTGGTTTGGGCTTGGTTCGTGAGACTATGCCTGAGCCTCAGCCTTCTACTGGTCCTACAGTTAGGCTGCTACCTTATACACCACCGATTCGTGAGTAAAACCATGCGTCTTCTTCGACGCAGCATGAGCCTCAGTCGGCCCCACCTATTGATAGGTTGGAGCAGCTGATGATGATGATGCACCAGCAGCACCAGCAGCTCTTGACCACTATTGCAGGGGCCCTAGCTCAGGGTGGAAGTGCGACTCCACCTTCACCATCTGTATGTCCTGCTGGGACTGTAGGGCCTTCCGCTCAGGATGAGGGTGTGCCTTCACCTGCACCTGCTATATACCCTATGGGGAACTTGGGTATGAGTGGCCTCCTCGAGCAATTTCAGCGCTTGCGCCCTCCTACATTGCGGGTTCTTACAGACCCGAGGAGGCCGAATATTGGCTAGACCGCATCTCTAAGATGTTGAGGATGCTACACTGTACAGAGTCGGAGCAGGTCGAGTTGGCCACCTTTATGTTTGAAAAGGAGGCCAGCTTGTGGTGGGATAGTGTCCTGCGGACCGTTGCAGTTGACTATGTATGGATGTGGGCAGCTTTCGAGTTCCGCTTCCATGAGAAGTACTATCCCCAGACGTACCGGCACGAGAAGGAGAATGAGTTCTTGTGCCTCAGATAGGGAGGCATGTCAGTGACAGAGTACGAGCACCGGTTTACAGAGTTGGGCAAGTACGTCCCTACAGTACTTGCTGACGCGCAGATGCGGATGCAGCGTTTTTCAGAGGGCCTGCAACCCGATATTTGCTCGAAGATGTGCCATGCTAACATACCCTCCTATGCTGAGTTAGTACACATGTCTATGCGGGTGGAGTAGGATGGGGATCGATTGTCACGTTCTCGTGGGCCTATGATCCCTAGGCCACGACCAGATATGTCGAGCAGGCCATTCCTCGGCAAGAGATCTCGTACCGACTCCCCTCCCAGGATCGCGGCGCCACCAGTTCCGATGAGGCGACCTGGTGTGACATGTATGTATTATGGGAGGCCAGGTCATGCTGCGGAGAGCTGTTTTGCACACATAAGAGATAGTGGATTTTCGCACCGCAGAGAATCGAACGTCCTCACCCTCAGGCTCTATCGGCTCCACCCCTACAGACAGCACCTGCACATCCTTCCTTCAGGCCCCCTGCACCTTGATTTAGGCCGCCTCAACGGCCTATGACACCTTAGCCCAATCATTTTTAGCAGGCTCAAGTGCATTCACTTACAGCAAAGGCATCAGAGGCAGCACCTACGCCACCTATGGCTTTTAATGTTACAGCACATATCCAAGGTACTCCAGTCTTTTTATTAGTGGACACCGGGTCCACTGTCTCTATCATATCGTGCGCAGCAATTAAGCGGCTAGGGTTGGAAATTAGTCCTATGGTTGAGGTGAGAATCCTTACTGCCACGGAGACTTTCTCGGACGCTATCAAGATCTGTAAGGGGTCTTCGATAGATGTAGGGAGCGGGACAGCGCTCCTCGACTTGATTGTCACCCCATTACATCACTATGATGTCATTCTCGGTATGAATTGGCTCACAGAGATGAAGGCAGAGATCGACTGCGATTGTAGAGTGGTGACAGCTTATGGACCAGAGGGCACGACCTTTACTTTCCCAGTGCAGGTCAGTTGGCCTTATCGCATTGATTGTTATGCTTTCATGCTGGAGGATGCTCATGGTCCAGCGCTTGAGGACACTCCTGTGATCCAAGAGTTCTCAGACGTGTTTAGGAAGATACCTGGACTATCCTCAGCGCGAAATTGATTTTACCATCGACCTAGTGCCTAGTATGACACCAGTATCTCTTCCGACCTATCGCATGGCTCCATGTGAGATGGAGGAGCTGAGGAAACAGATCGATGATCTGTTAGATGCTGGCTTTATACGACCCAGCGTGTCTCTATGGGGAGCGCCCATATTGTTTGTAAAGAAGAAGGATGGTTCACTACGATTGTGTATTGATTATCATAGGTTGAACCAAGTGACGGTGAAGAACAAGTATCGTTTGCCCAGGATAGATGATCTATTTGATTAGTTGAAGGGAGCAAGGTATTTCTCGAAGATTGACTTGCAGTCAGGGTATTACCAGTTGCGCGTCATGGATGAAGACGTACAGAAGACAGCTTTCAGGACCAATTTTGGACACTATGAGTTTCTCATAATGTCGTTCGGCCTTATGAATACACCAGCCGTGTCCATGAATTTGATGAACAGGGTATTTCGGCCATTCCTTTTCCGATTCGTTATCGTGTTTATTGATGACAACCTTATATACTCCAAGAGTCGGGAAGAGCACGAGGAACACCTGTGAGCAGTCTTGGATACTCTGAGGAAGAACCAATTGTTTGCACAGTACAAGAAGTGTGACTTCTGGAAAGAAGAAGTCAAGTTCCTGGGACATGTGGTGTCCAGAGAAGGGATAACTATGGACCTTGCTAAGGTAACCGCAGTTCAGGACTTAAAGCAGCTCGGTTCGGTTACCGAGGTGAGGAGTTTCCTTGGTATGGCAGGATACTATCGACGATTCATTCGAAATTTCTTGAAGATAGCTAGACCTTTGTCTCAGTTGACACGGAAGGATTTGAAGTGCGCCTGGAATGAAAAGGCGAAAGCAGCTTTTCAGGAGTTGAAGGATAAGTTGACGTCCACCCCTGTGCTAGTATTGCCAGAGCAAGGGGTCAAGTATACGATATACACAGACGCGTCTCGCGTCGGTTTGGGCACTGTTTTGATGCAGAAGGACAGGGTTATTACTTACCTGTCGCGACAGTTGAGGAAATACGAGGAAAACTATCCTACGCACGACTTGGAGTTAGCTGCCGTCATCTTTGCCTTGAAGATCTGGAGGCATTACCTCTACAGAGAGGAGTTCGAGCTCTTTTGCGACCACAAGAGCCTCAGATACATATTCACTCAGCGGGACCTGAATATGAGGCAGCGGCGATGGATGAAGACCTTGAAGGACTTCAAGGTCGAGGTTTCTTACCATCCCGGTAAGGCCAACCTTGTGGCAGACGCACTGAGCCGCAAGAAGGCATTGACATTTGCGGCTCCATTGATGGTAGCAGAGTGGGACATGGTAGAGTTCGTGTGAGACTTTGAGTAGAAACTCACGGTGGAGGAGCTGTATGAGGGCATCGCACATATTCAAGTACGACCCCTCATTGATGACAGGATCATCGCGGCTCATACAGACGATGAGCTATTAGCGAAGATGAGAGAACAGGCTAGCAGCGATGAGGACGCCAAGTGGAGAGTTGGAACGGATGGAGGCTTATGTTACCGTGGCCGCCTATACGTCGCGAACCTCCCTGACTTGAGGAAAGAAGTTCTTGAGGCCGCTCACGATTCTCGGATGGCTATGCATCCAGGCAGTACGAAGATGTATCGTGACATGAAGAGGTCGTACTGGTGGGACAATATGAAGGCTCACATAACAGATTACGTGTCCCGTTGTCTCACGTGCTAGCAGGTCAAGGCAGAGCATACCAACCTCTTGGTTTGCTTCAGCCCATGCTCATAGCTGAATGGAAGTGGGATTTCATCTCTATGGATTTTATCTCTGAGCTACCGAAGACGAGGAAGGGTTATGATTCTATTTGGGTGATCGTGGACCGGTTGACAAAATCAGCTCATTTCCTCCCTATCGGTGTTTCGAACTCTGCAGACAAGTTGGCTAGGTTGTACATCAAAGAGATTGTACATTTGCATGGAGTTCCCTTGGAGATCATGTCGGACCGAGACACGCGATTCACATCTATCTTCTGGATTCGTATCCAGGAAGCGATGGGTGTGAAGTTAAAGTTCAGTACCGCGTTCCACCCACAGACTGACGAGAAGATGGAATGGGTGAATCAGATTCTGGAAGATATGTTGCGGGCTTGTGTGCTGGATTTCAAGGACAGTTAGGATGACTGTCTTCCTTATGCAGAGTTCGCCTTTAACAACAGCTTCCGGGCGAGTATTGGCATGGCTCCTTACGAGGCACTGTATGGACGCCCGTGCAGAGCGCCGCATTGTTGGGCAGAGGTTGGCGAGAAAAGTTTGATTGGCCTGGAGTTAGTTCAGGCAACCTTAGAGAAGATCGACATTATCAGGCGCCGACTGCTGACAGCGCAAAGCAAACAGAAGAGCTACGCCGATATGAGGCGGTGACCATTAGAGTTCGAGGTCGGAGACCATGTGTTCCTCAGAGTTTCCCCTACGAAGGGAGTCCTTCAGTTTGGCAAGAAGGGGAAGCTTACGCCTCGATTCATTAACCCATTCCAGATACTTGATCGAGTAGGGACGGTAGCATATCGCCTTGCTTTACCCACACCACTTGCGGGCGTGCATAACGTATTTCATGTATCTATGCTGAAGAAATATGTTCCTGATCATTCCCACATTATCCGATGGGAGCAGGTACAGTTGAGCGAGGACGCTACATATGTACTGCAACCGACGTGTATCCTAGACAGGAAGGAGCAGGTATTGCGTAGCAAGGTCATTCCACTTATGAAAGTGTTGTGGACGCATCACACGGAAGAAGAGGCTACATAGGAGACAGAAGTCGATGTTTGAAAGAACTACTCTCATGTTCTCGAGGAGTACGAAAATGTATTAATTTTGAGGATGAAATTTTTCTTTAAGGGGAGTAGATTGTAACCTCTCAGAAAAATCCGTACAAGGACCCCAGTACCACCTTAGGCAGAAATTACCCAGGACCAAATCCTTTATAAATTAGGTTAATATTAGCAAGTACTAAACTAGAGTGCTTGTGAAATTAACACTAATCACTTTAAATATGATATGCAAGACCCATATGTGTAGAATCATTGACGCTACATTACCCTGAAATTTAGAATCCATCTTAAAACCCAGTTGCTCTCGGGAGCACACCGAAACTCCGTGTCGGACCTGGACCGCATGTCGAAAGTCCGATTTCCCCGAAACTATACGAATATGACCAAATTACTGGACTTGACAACCCCCTCGGAAATCAAGTCCTAATTGTGTCTAGAAATGTACAACTTGAGCCCGGAGCGAAGAGTGTGAGAAACGTGAAAATATTTAGAAATAAAATCTGAATTTAAGTAATCTGAGTTGTGTCACTTGTGGGTCAAATATAAGGATTCAGACCGTCAGAATCTGATCTAAATACACTCTCAGATCAGGAGAAATGTCCCACACATGTTGATGTACTTGTGGCCCTGATCGAGTGACCGTGACCGTTGAACTGAAACTGGTCCACCATGACTGATCTGTAAACCCGATCGGGATGAAAACTCAGCCTGACCTAGATCCATGGTGAGGGAGCTTAAGTCCGACTGCATGTGGGAAAAGGGGCCACCAGAAGTGCTCCGTTGGACCGGAACAGTCCGTATTTGGATATAACCTAAATATACCTTGGCCCTGGGGCCATTCCCATCAAACCTGTGCCTATATAAGGACCTTAAACACCCTCTCTCATATGCCATACGAATTTTCAAACCCTAAGGGAACGAAGAGAGAAAAGAGAAGGAGAAAGTGAGGAAGAGAGAGAGAGTGAGAGATAGAGGTTGAGATCTTTCCCTAACGCTCCATGTGCTTAACCACCACTCCTGTGTCGCTATACGGGTGATACCAATCCCGTTCTTAGGTAAGAAAACCTAACCCTAATTTGTTTTAGGGTTTCAGATAGTGTAAGTTATGAAATAACTAACTTAATTTATGCTATAGGTTGTCAATCTGCCATAGACAAAGACTTAGCTTTAAAACTATGTTCGTTACAAGTCTACCGGTGAAATGTGCGGACTATAAATGTATAGATTATGGTTTTCAAGGCTTTCAATGTTAGTTAATGGTTTATTATTGATGTGGGTGCAATTTCACATGCCAAATGCGATATTTGTATCGCGTTTCTGATATATATGAACTATATTGAGTTTAGTGTATTCCATGTATATGTATAAAGTATCGTATATATATGAAATTTGAACGTGTGTTTGCCATGATTCATTGTCGTGTGTTTGTGCTAGTTGTATGTGTAACAACTTCTTGGTGAAAGGATTTGCCCTAAGACGTGTTATCATCAACATACATCATGTATGTTCGAATGTGTAGTCTAAGTGTTTGTAGAAATGTCTGAATGAACAAGTGTGTAATAAATTATACGTTATATGGGCGTTGAGAAGAGATTCTTAACTATCTTAATGATGTGTATGATTTTCTTCATGTAACTTACATTCTTTGTCTGTTTTACTTAGACACTGCTTATATGTGAATTCATGTTTAAGTTGAAATCCATCAAATGCTCACATGCTTGTATGATTAGAATTGTTAATCCATTACTGTTCTGATTAGCTTGTATGATTATCTGTTATAATTGAATGTGTTTGGGACTATGAAATAGTCCAGGCAATCAGTAATAGGTTCTGATTTGGTGGTTGAGGTTGTCTCGCCACATAGGACGTGATCGATGAATTCGAGCTGTACTTGGGATGGTGACAGTGGTTAGGCCACACGGAGTGCTTACGCACTTCATGTTGATCAACTTAACGTGCGCTCGTACTAATCGAGCTCGTCAAGTAACCCAATTAACCCGATGTATGTTCACCATGTATGAACACTACTGCTTGAATCTAAGGTACCAAACTCACCAGGGAAAACCTTTTTAAACCTTGGTACCTCGATCCGCTAAGACTCATGAGCCGGGCATGATGGTATGGGACACCGTGGTCGAGCTGTCGACCTACGCTGGGGTGACGAGCCTCCCCGTAGTGACCAGTGAGCAACCCAGACTCGTGAGCCAAATACGGTGGTATGGGACACTGTATTCGAGCTGTCGACCTACACTGATAAGGTGACGAGCCCTTTGTAGTGACCTCGAGCGTATGCTAAGACTGCGTAGAGGCGACGAGCCCTTACGTAGCAAAAAGAGTACACTAGGCCTGCACTGATAAGGTGATGAGCCCTTTGCAGCGACCTAGAACCGTATCATCATATGAGATTTACTAGGACTGATGACCCTAGAATGGATCATTGTTTGGGAATTGATATAAGGGAGGTACCTTAGATTCCCAATCCTGCTGTATGAAAAGGACTAATAATAACTCGGTAATCACACTCATTACATCACACTGCATGTGCCCCGGGTTGAAGAGCACAGAGGGAAGAAAGCATGCCGCGACCGTAAGATGGTGTTGTACGAGGGAGTGTAAGCGAGGGCATGCATCATGCTTACATTTCATCATTGCATTAATAAGAGTATCTAGGAATGTTTGATATGTCTGATTTATCATTACTGCTTGACTGAATTGAGAACATGTTAACCTTTGCTTTATTGTTCCACTGAGTTGATCATACACACCTATATACACGTCTATATACATTTTTCAGTCTTCTGCTTGTGTTATATGAATTGATCTGGAGTATGAATTACTGTTTTGGTATAATCCCACTCATGATTAATGCACTAACACAGACAACATTTAATCATCATCAAATATATTACATAAGTGATGCGTTGGAACTTGGGAGTTGGACTTTTACTCGACACCCAATTTTCAAGGCGTTACAAGCTATGTATCTGATCAATTGCTTACCTTCCAGTGTTTTGGCCAACCGAAAAACTCACACGTTCTTCCTTTATGATAAAGATCCAAATTATAGTCAGTTAAGAGTATTTGGATGCATTGGTTTTGTTCATATTCCAAAACGAGAATGGGATAAACTCAGTTCCAGGGCAGCTAAATGTGTATTTCTTGGATATGGAGAGCATCAGAAAGGGTATTGTTGTTATGATCCATGTGCTCATTGTGTTTGTGTGTCTAGACATGTCACATTTTTAGAAAATTTACTATACTATAAGTTGTCCATGCATCTCCTTCAGTTACCGTCGTTCCATCTTCCATTTCTCATATGTTCACATTTGAAGAAAACATCATATGCCTCCTTCTCCCACTCCTCATTTGCAGGTCTACCAACGCCGTGTGAAGCGTATCTCTCTTGGATCCTCTCCTTCAGCTGCTCCTGCTTCCAATCGAGTGTCCTCTTCTCTTACAGCACAGATAACTGTCCCACTTTCCACTATGATCCAATTACGTCATTTCAGTCGTCCGTCTGTTCCTCCTTGTTAATTAAATCTTTTTGCTTCTTATGTAACACCCCATACCTCTAGTACACAGGTGCTACCTTCTTAAACCTGCATCAACAGGAAGCAAAATGGACTAATTAGATAGTTGAACTCAACGCATGCAGGATGAGAGTTCCAGTCAGCAGTAAAGCCATCCATTACGGGCCTTAGGAGCTGAGGCGAGCTCCATGATAGCCGGGAAGGTAAGATCAACTAAAAACGCTAGCTTATGTAAAGTCTGTGTCACTTAATTAGACCATATTAAAGGCAATGCCCCTACAATCAACCCTTGAGGATTAGTTGGTGTCAAATCAAGCCCTCATTGTGACCATGACCTTATATTAACCATTAAAACCCGATTTCAAGTCGATCCAACCTTGGGAGCTAAGTATGTGGGCCAATAGAGGGTGTGGATGGACGATATGGCCCACCTGGGCCTCGGTCCCGCCCCAAACTGGGTAGGAACCCCTAGGCAGGGATCCTCAGAGGGATGGATGGTTTGGATTGGTCATAAACATTATAGTGGACCCCACACAGAGTGCATGTGCACCAATGTGCACTGGGACATTGGGTTCGGTCAAATGAGCTTTGATCGAGCTCCTTGCAAAAAAGAAAAAATGGCGAATTTTTCCCCCCATTTAAGATTCAAACTAATAATCTTTAAACCCTAAAGTGGCCCACCCTGGCCACTTTCTGCGCAATCTGAACCGTCCAATGGCCTCGTGGGACCCGCCTCAACATAACGGTATAGGATTTTAAGCATGTGTAAAAAGAAATATCATGGAAAATAAGTTGTCACCATCCAATGTGTCGCACGTGGTGGATATCCGCGAGGTGGGACCCATCTGGGACCGCATGGGTGGCCCGTGATCATCCTGATCAGGCCATCCCATCCGTCCATCATCGAGGAGAGCCATGCTCTCCATTATAGTCGGTTAAGAGTGTTTGGATGCATTGCTTTTGTTCATATTCTAGAATGAAAACGGGATAAACTCAGTTTCAGGGCAACTAAATGTGTATTTCTTGGATATGGGGAGCATCAGAAAGGGTATCGTTGTTATGATCCATGTGTTCATCGTGTTCGTGTGTTTAGACGAGTCACATTTTTTAAAAATTTACTATACTATAAGTTGTCCATGCATCTCCTTCAGCTACCGTTGTTCCATCTTCCATTTCTCATATGTCCTCATTTGAAGAAAATCATCATATGCCTCCTTCTCCCCCTCCTCATTTGCAGGTCTACCAATGCCGTGTGAAGCCTATCTCTCTTGGATCCTCTCTTTCAGCTGTTCCTACTTCCGATCAAGTGTCATCTTCTCCTACAACACAAATAACTATCCCACTTTCCACTGTGATCCAATTACGTCGTTCCAGTCGTCTGTATGTTCCTCCCTGTCGATTAATTTTTTTGCTTCTTACCATGCCTTGTTTTTTAGATTAGATTATTTGGTTGTACCTACTTCTTATTCTCAGGCATATACACGACCATGTTGGGTAAAGGCTATGGATGATGAGATTCAGGCACTCGAGGCAAATGTACTTGGACGTTGGTTCCGTTACCTGAGGGGAAGCAAGTGATAGGCAACAAATGGGTATATATTGTAAAATTAAAATCTAATGGGAGCTTAGATCAATACAAAGCTCGGCTAGTGGCCCAAGGCTATAAACAAGAGTATGGAGTTGATTATGATGAGACATTTGCTCCAGTGGAAAAAATGAAAATAGTTCGCTCTTTGATTGATATAAGTTCTTTTAAAGGTTAGCAACTCAGTCAACTCGATGTCAAGAATGCTTTACTCTATGGGAATCTCAAAGAAGAAGTTTACTTAAAGCAACCTCCCAGTTATAAGTCTAAGGATCCACGCTTAGTTTGTAAGCTATCTAAAGCTTTATATAGACTCAAGCAAGCACCAAGAGCATGGTTTGAAAATTTTCATGGGGTGTAAACCACAGCAGGCTATTCTCAAAGCCAATATGACTCATCACTATTTACTCATCTCATATCAGTAAGCTAACTTCACCCAACTCATCCGCATTAGGGAACAAGTCGAAGCTAGAATAAGGGCTGGGGAATCTCTAATTGGCCACATAAGGCTACCCTAGGAAAGTGGAATTGGGTGGATGGAGAGCACATTGAATAAAAGAATGATGATGGTGCTGTCCCTATCCCCTATCTAACAGATGATGACAATCTTGTCGCCTTTACCCAAGACGCACCATTTGCCTTTTAACAAGGACAGCAATGTTAGTGCATTGATTTGTGCATCTTGTTTGTCAATTACGTGAGTCTGTGTGTCATGTACTCTATTGAACCCTTAGAAGCTAAAGACCCAAAGCATAAGAGGACATGAGTATTAAGGAACAAAGAACAAGTAAATGAGGTGCCTTGGTGACTTTAACTCTTGACCCAAAACAACCCCTTGAATGTCTAGGTGATCCTTAACCTTGTACGTAAACCTCGTTGATCACCCCTTAACCTTAAAAGCCTAATTAGAACATAATAAGTAATGCTAAAAAATGTTAATATTGTTGTGAAATCGTATGCCTAAAATAACAGTCTTTCAAGTGGTGTTTGATCTCATCGAGCAGGCCTCGAGGGGTCTTCGATGGCATCAAAGATCCCCTCGATGAAATTGAGTAGGTAACTCAAATCTATTCAACAGAGTGATCTTTTATCTAAGCTACTCGATGGCATCGATGACCCATTGAAGGGTCCCCTCAATGCTATCGAAGACCACTCAATGACATCTGGTGGTAATGTGTAATCTTTCTAGCAAGAATTCAGCTAGAAACCCGATTTTCTCGATGCCATCGAAGGTTGCTTAATGCCATCGACAGAGCCATTTTCTGCCATTTTTTTTATCGTTGGAACTCAAACTTTATATATAGGGCATTCGATTTTTGGGGATGTTGGAGGGTTTTTGGTGTAATGGAAGCTTAGGTGAATCCTTAATTATATCCCACATCCTAAGCCTCATATTCCATGAGATTTTATTCATCTTCTTGAGTTTTACCACTCTAATGAGGATTTCAACCTCAATGTTAAAGATGAATTCAATCTCCACCATTTTATAGAGTTTTAACTTAACCTCTATAGGTATATCCTTGTCTAAATCTTATAGAAGACCCTTTTAGGAGAATCCCCTGGGCTTTACAATTATGCAATAGTTGTACGAGATTCACCCTACCTCTCATCACCTTAGTTACAACATTGGAGCATCACATGTAAGGTGTTTGATCTTAGAACTGAAGCATTCGCAACGCATTAGCATCATGATCGAGAAAGAAATTTAGGGGAAGATTCAAGCACGAGAGAGCATTGAAGAAGCGACTCAAGATCAATGCATTAACGGGGCTCAATCTGATGAGGTTATTAATTGTCAAGTCCATGTACACTCCTATGTATGGACTGAGTGTAAGAGTTTTAATTTTCAAACTAGATTAAGTTCTTGTGTAAGACCTTGGTTCTCATGTAGGACTTAAATCAAAGTTCTTATGTAGGTCATCGGACACAGGTGTGTACATGTTAGTCTCTGAGGGAGCCTCAAATGGGATAAACCATAAGTTTAGTCTCTAAGGGAGCCTCTAACAGGATTAAATGTAGGTCCTTGGAATAAGATCAAGGTTGTTAGTTAGCTAATAAAAACCAACTCAAGTCTCTTGATGGAGCCTTCGGTAGGAGTGTACGCTTGGTAGATTCTTGTGCACGATCGAGGTATGCATCTCCATCCAACCCATTCCATCCATGTCATCAACTCTCACCTGAAGTTCACACTGTTCATCTTACAGGAGGCATCATCTTGCTTAGCACCCCGTTTAGTCCTAGTCCTTCAAGGGAGGACCCTAAACTAGCATCCATTCCAGTCTCCAGTCAATCTTGGGGAAATCATCCATTGGTCCTCTAGGAGAAGGCCCTAGAGCCACCATGTTCACCATCTTTCAGTTCCAACTAGACATGGTCCAATCAACCATTGGTCTTTTAGGGACCTGGTTAACATTAACCAATCACTGCAGCTCCCAGTCACAATTCAAAGTGGTCCAGTCAAGTGCTCATCCTCTAAGGAAGGGTACCCAAACCAAATTGCCTACCATGTGCCTTAGCCAAGTTAGGATGCCCAACTATCCATAACACTTTCTTCCAGGTTAAGAGTCCAACCCCCTCCCTAATTTCCTCAACATGCAGCAAGCCTGTTGTCCTTTAAGGAAAGAGCCCTATAAGTCACTCTGATTCATCGACTTTTACTCCGTATGGTCCTCAGCCCCCTACTTCCCAATCCCCGGTCATAGAAATACAACACTCTAAAAAGGATATACCATGGAATAGTTTTGAACTTGAGACCCTAAACTACATTCCATCTACTTGTCCTATTGGATTAAGCTATGTATTTTTCCTTGCCAAGCACCAAATTTTCTATTATCACTCGAATACCAAGACTTAATCCAGGTTGTTGATGTTCGAGAAAATCCATGCAAGACAGGATTGGGACACCAACCTACTTCAAATGCGAGACGAGGGCAACAAGGATCTAGAAAAGAATGAGGCCTTAGAGAGAAGGGTGGTCCATTCCTTTGAACACTAATCAACCACATCAATGCAGGGACCATCCACCCTAATGACCAGACGGACTCCGTCCTAGAGGACCAATTACATAGGTCAACTAAGAGAATCAATGAGGACACACGCATGGGGGAAAAATTGCCTCACACTGACTGGACCACCATCCAAATCCCACTCAAGCTAGAAGAACCCAAAGAACTCCAATGCCTTAGGGATTACCCATGAGTTACCACACCCACCGCCGCCCCAGAGCTAAACCCCAAATTCGTCATGACGCTTGGGTACAATAGTGAAAATCTGCCCATTGCATTCCCTAGCCCTACTTCTTGAGGGGAGGGAGTGTAGGGCAACAATCGATTCACTGTTCCCATAATGACAGAATAAGCCAACCAGTCTCCTACAGATGGCGATTGCAATAAAGTCAACCCCTGGTCAGTGGCACCATCCTGGTTAGGGTCCATAAAATCCAAAACCCTTAAAAATTAGGAAAATATTAAAAAATCTAAAAAAAAAATTCAAAATTTTCAAAGATGCCAAAAAATTATAAAATCCCCTAAAATCTAAAACATTAAAAACTTTCAAAAAAAATTCATAAATTTCCAAAATCCAAAAATATCAGAAAAATTTTTAAAGTCCAAAAATTGGGAAATAAAAAAATAAAATCAAAACATCCAAATCAAAATCAAAATCAATCTAAAAAAGCTTTCAACCAAAATTTTAGCAATAAAGTGTTAAGCCTGTCTAACAGGCCACATGAATTCGAAGTCAACTCCTTTTTTTTTTTTCCAATCTAGAATTAGACTTTGAACTCATGCGTTTAGAAGTGATTAAGGACAAGGGAAACGATGATCCGACTCCCAAGCTTCAAGATCTCCTCAATAAGTTAGATTCAAAAGGCAACATCATTCCTGATGACTTTGAAATCATAAACCTGGGGGCATTCGAAATCCATAGGGAAGTGCCAATTTGAAAATTCCTTTCCACCAAGGACAAGGAGAGGGAGTAATCGAATTCTTGAAACTGCAATTGTCAAATGTTTCCCTTTCCTATGAAGACATGTTTGGATTCGACCAAGACCCAACGTTCTACCTTTAACTTGAATTGTCGCATGATAGAAACCTTGTACACTAACATCAAGTAATATTTAGAAGCCTGGATGTAGGAAGACGTAACATCTACATATCATTGCTTAGCAACCCAATTTATGATTCATGGCAATATTCTAACTAGGTCTTTTTACAATATGTAGACAAAACAAAGATAGTGAAAATCATCTCTAAGATCCACAAAGAAGTTTGTGGTTTGCGCATGAACGAACACTTGATGGCTAAGAAAATCCTACGACATGAATATCATTTGATGTTTATGGAGTCAGATGGCTACTAACATGTCAAGAAATGCTTTAAATGCCATTTGAGTATGCTAATTTGTTCCAAATACCCGCTTCTGAACTTCACCTCTTGACAACCCCCTGGCCACTCACAATATGAGGTATCAACATCATTGATAAAAGTGAGCTCAAAAGCATCCTACGATCTAAAGTGCATCCCCACAAAGTCGATTACTTTACTAAATGAGTAGAAGCTGCAACTTATGCCACCATAAAAACATCCCTAAAAAGCAACATCACCGGGCTATTATGAAACTCCCGCAAGTCATCACCATGGAAAATAGGCCACCCTTCATACACCAAACGACAAAGAACTTCTTCAAAGCAGAGCAACCAATAACTCACTGTGATCAACTACACAAGACTGACAAAAGTACATGCAATCACGACGTCACTCCATGAGCTACCAAAGAAAAATCGTGAGAGCACCTGATAAGCGAGTTTGAACAAGAAGCTTCAAAAGAAGGGTGCATGATGATAACAAGAATCCTCCTGCCTTACCTGCTCGATCTTGGGGGCAAGTTCAAACCCATATGAGGGGTGGCCTGTTAATTGTTAGACAAGTTATTCCGGGAGGTGCTTCATATCTTAGCAACTTGAAGGGTAAAGATATTCTTGAGTCAGTCAATACCAATCACGTCAAAACATATCACAAGTAATGGGCGTGATCGCAGATAGCAGCCCATAGTTAACGACCATATGAGAAATTCCATTCTACCTCAAAACATGTCCTGAGGTAGAAAATGAGGAAAAAAGGAGAAAAGGAAAAGAAAATAGCCCAAGCTTCAGAGAATAATAAGGGTATCAAAGAAAAAAAAATTAAAAAAAAAGAGAGAAAAAGAAGAAAAAAAAAAAGAAGATAAAAATTGCCTTTGGGAGCAAACTTTTCACTCCCACCACAAAAATCCTCAAACTGGCCTAAAACCTCGGATCCTACTACTCAAGGTCCACCACTCCCACGAAGACCTCATTTAGCCAACAATAAAGGAAACCCCATCATCAACCGCAACTCTCTCAAGAAAGAAAATAAAAATAAGAAAAAAAAAGAAGAGAAAATATGTCCAAAGCAGAACGAGCAAGGTGAAAACCTAAAAGGGCGCATCGAGTAGAACTAATGGACACACAATGGACTCGATAAAAAATTGAAAGGGCGCTAGGGGCAAGAATGCACAATTGCTAAGGGGCAAGTAAGATCAAATACCCAAGACGTGAAAATCTGAAAGGGCACCACAAGAAAAAATGATGAGAAGAGTAGATGTCATGAAAGCTCAAAAGGGTGTTGTAAGTAAAAATGGTCAAAGAAAGAAAAGAAAAAAAAATCATGCATCTAGCGAGCACACAGTCTGAGCAAGGTAGATATGATAATGGAAAGGTTTCAAGATCCTTCGATCCCTGCCCAAACTTAGGATGAAATTTCCTCTAAACACTTTCCAAGGATATCTTCACTTCTCAGGTGTCAACCAAAAAATTGTCAGGTGACACGTGGCTGAGTCAAAGTGTCTAATCCCTATAATTCAATGCACCAAAATCCAAACAATGAATTGTATAGACAGGCTAGTACGAAAAGTTAATTTTTCCTTTCATTTCTTTCATAGATAGCTATATTTTCTTAAAAAAACAAAAACAAAAATGGGTGTGCATGCATGTAAATAAATGAACACCAAACCAAAAACAAAATCCATCTCTGTAGGTTGCATCACTCGAGCCTGGGGAACTTCTCCAAAGTGTCTAATCAAACAACAACCTCAGTACATTGCTCAAGCAACTCTCACCCTCTTTGATCCAACTCTTTAAAAGCTCATACTTAGGTGATCTCTTTCTTATCGCAGGTACCAAAGCTCCCTCAATAAAGCAATCTTCTATGGCCTACAAGGTCGCAGTGTCAACTAAAAGTGTACTCGTCACGCCCTAAACTCGAAAACCGGGCTCACAAAATTCCTGATTACCGAATCCGATGCCGACAGCCTCTATAGTACCCCATTCTCGGCTCCCAGCGTCCATACGCCAGATTCCAATCCTGGGATCTTACAAGGAGGATTTTCTAACTTACTTTTGTCTCCTAATAAGCATAACCACAAGTTTACCCAAATCACAAAGGCAACATCATAATCACATATCCACAAATATAAACTTTGAATACAATGCTGAAAGGGAAATACATATGTCAAAATAAAATCGAAGCTCCAGAAGATAGTTGCACGCTCTAAGTTCAACGCTGCTGCGACCAACGCCACCTGCACGCATCTATTGTTCATAAGCTTATAGAAAGCTTAGAGGGTGGTGAAAGTGTGTACGCAAGATAAGTGCCAAACACACAAATACAATGTCATAATCATATAATGTCGAAAATACTGACGAGATCATTAATCATACGATATTAGAGTAAGCAGAAATACTGACAAGTCCATGAGTCATACAATATTAGAGTACGCAATACAAATCAGCTATGCAGATGAATAGTTATAAAGAGTCAAGTACCATATACCGAGGATACAATGTAATATGCGGTGCGAATGCCCATGCAGGAGTGTGAAGTCGGGATGATAATACGTAGTATCGCAGGCTATGGGGTCCACCACAAGGGACTTCTATCAAAACTAGTTGCATACCTAAATTTGGATAGTCAGACTCAATGTGGTAAACTCCTGATCTTAGGTTAGTCGTGCGCCCCAATCGAAATCCTGGCCATTGCAAAGGTACATGTAACAAATAGTTGAGCACCACCAGCCGAGTGGATAGTGAATAAATGAATGAGTATGTAACTCCTACTCTACAAATCAGTATTGTACATCTCTGGGATCATCATCGGGGTCTAGTACACTCTACATGCAATTGCTGCCCACTGACACACGACCATGCAAGTGGAAAAAACCTCATTATCCGCCTGGCCAGTAGTCAACCAATATCTACCCGGCATGTTGATAGCAGACCCATTCATGAGCTGGTCAAATTCAGCCTAGCTTTGCCCCTACCCTCGGGCAGGTAAGGTCACACCCCCTCCCAACCAACTACGACACAGTGGGAGATACGACCTACTGGTATACGACCCTCATGCGCTCATATATCCACTCGCTCTTGATGTTGGGGCGTCTCCTGGCCTCGGTGGTTTAGGAATTTTCACCCAGGACCATCTATAGCAGCTCGATGCTAATAATAGATTTTTGATGTCCAATCTAGCAATCCACGATATGCCTGTGGAGGATACAACCCTGATGTCGCTAAGGCATACAGTAATCACAACACACAATGTAAGATGCATGAGTCATACAATCCAGTCATGCATCAATCCTGTGCATACCGTGCGCTCATGTAAGATATCCTCCGCCTATCAAGGAGTCTCATAACAACCTCCCCAATGACATATGCAATGGTCAACCACATCTCAAAATAAACATGCAGATGATGCGTATGAGCATGTATCATGATGCTATGCTGTCACATACTCATAATCGGTATCAATAACTGGTATCGACAATCGACCTTGACAATGTGGACATTTAACTAACATTGCCCCCCCAAGGAATGGCCCACATAGAGCCTAACACATAGTGGACCCATGGCCTCACACAAGGGCCAAATATACAATATCATGGGCCTTACTCAAGAGCTTAATATACATTACGATGGGCCTTTCACATGGGCCTAACATACATCACAATGAGCTTCATCGCCTGGCCCTCAAATGCATCATAATGGGCCTCATCACATAGGCCTCATATATATCACATTAGGCATTAAACACGGGCTGAATACACATCACAACGGGCCTCAAATATGGGCCGCATATACATCACATTGGGCCTCAAACACGGGCCGATTGCACATTACAATGGGCCTCAAATACGGGTCACATTGGGCCTTAACAATCGGCCTCGATATCTGGCCTCGACAATCGAAATCAGCCTCGATAATTGACCTCGACAATTGACCTATACAATCAGAATTGGAATCGACCTCAACAATCGGCCTCGACAATCGGAATCGGCCTCAGCAATCAGCCTTGACAATCGGAATCGGCCTCGATAATCAGAATCAAAATCGATAATCGAAATCGGCCTCGATAATTAGAATTGGAATCAGTTTTGACAATCGAAATCAGAATTGACAATTGGAATCGGCCTCGATAATCGAAATCAGAATCTGCCTTAACAATCGGCCTCGACAATCAGAATCGGCTTCGATAATCGGAATCAGAATCAGTATCGAGAATCAAAATCGGCCTAACAAATGGCCTAAGGGGAGGTCACAATGTGGACATTTAACCATCATCGCCCATCAATGTGGACATTTAACCATCATTGCTCCCAAGGGGTGGCCCACATAGGACCAAATGTATCGTGGGTCCATGACCTCACATAAAGGTCTAATATACATCACAATGGGCCTAATTGTATGGGCCGAAAATATATCACAATGGGAGAGGACATATGGGCCAAAAATACATCATAATGGTCCTCGTCCCATGGGCTAATGCACACCACAATGGGCCTCATCACATGGGCCGTAATTACATCAAGGTGGACCTTAACGGATGGGCCATAAATACATCACATCAAGCCTCATCATATGGGTCGGAATTACATCACAATGGGCCTCGCTAAATGGGCCATAAATACACAACAGGTGGGCCCTGCACATACATCATATGGGTCGTATCAATGGGCCTTATACACATCAGGTGGGCTGCATCAATGGGCCACACTAATGGGCCTCATACACATCAAGTGGGCCTCTCAAGGTAATGAGGCCTACGGCCTAAAAATAAATGGACTGTGTGTAATACACATACATCATGGAGTCCATGATCTGGACGGTCCATCAAAATAGGCCCCACACGGCACATACAACATGGTAGGTTCCACACGTGTGTGGGGCTCACGCTGCTGGGCAGTATGGATAAAATGCATAGATCATGTGTGGGCCCCACAAAAATTGTTGATGTTGCTACATAGGGCCCATAGTCTTGAAAATGAATGGACTGCGTAGATAAAATAGATACATCACGGTATGCCCTGCACATCACTGTCCAGTCCAGATGAACGGTGAGAATAGAGTACATACATCAAGGTTAGGACCCACAGAACTGCTGGCGTCATGTAGAACAACTATATAACTAGAGTGAGGCACACCAGCTATCCAATCCCCACCGTCTAAGGCCTGGACGGTGTGGATGAAATGTATACATCATGTGTGGGCCCCACAGATGGGCGGTGTGGGTCATCACGTACATATGGTGGGTCCCATCCAGATGAACAGACGGCATGGACGAGATCCACACATCAGTGGGTCCCACCATTCGGTTTCACACACCCACAGAACCTGCTAACGTCTTATACATCAGCTATATAGCTGGTGTGTGACGTACACAGCCAACCCTCTTCTACAGAGGTGGGTCCCATGTGGGGCCCACCATAATATAATATTATAATATATGCTATACTATATTATAATATATATACATATGCATCATGAAATGCTCCTGCGTCCAACGTCTAGAGATGGACGAACAGCCTGGATTAGAGCCACTGCATCAGGGGCCCACCGTCCTTAGTAGATGGGCGGTGTGGCTATAGAATACGTAAATCAAGGTGGACCCCACCCCACACGTGCAGCACATGTGGGTGGGTCCACAACCCTGAGAAAAATGGTCAGACAGTATAAATATAATACATACCCTTGATCAGACCCTTAGAACTTGCCGATGTTTAATACAATAGCTGCATAGTACGTGGAATCCACTATCCCTCGCTGGATGGTGCGGGTACACCACATACATCAAAGGTGGGTCCACGTGGTGGCCCATCAAAGCTTTGGATCAACAGATATTTATGTTTTTCCTTCATCAAGACCTATCCAAATGGACAAGCAGCAAGGTGGGCCCTACAAGTGGACTGTTGTGTGGTCCACCAAATGGATAAGGTGGATAAAATATATAAATCATTAGGTGGGCCATCAACAGTGAAGGAGAGAGATAGAGAGAGAGAGATGAGAGAGATAAGATGGAGGGACCCCGCCACTATGGGCCTCTCCCAATATAGTACATACATCAAGATGGGTCCCACATATGTGGGCCCTCAAATCATAAATTCAAATAATAAAATCACCCACAGTTAGATCTCCTCTTCCTTCTTCCGCCAATATATGTTAGAGCTCTAATGGATGGACTTCAACGGTTGAGATCGATCATGGAGGGTAGGATTGGATGGTAGAAAGGTGGACCACACCTAGCTCTTTCTCATGGAGAGCTTGGACGTCCACATCCCATGGTTGCTTAGGAGAATGAGTTTGAAATGAGAGAGAGAGAGAGGATGGGATGGATGGATGGAGTGGGTGTTGTAAGAAATGAGAATGGGAAGTATGGGTTGGTTTGAATTTGGTTTAAAGGTGGAATGGGTGGGGAGAGAGAGTGTTGACTTGGGGAAAAAAGGGAATAGGTGCATGTACTTGGGATAGGGTGAGGTGGCATTGGGGTATGGAGGGTGTACTTCACTTGATTGATGTGACGGGTTGTAGAGATTCTCTCAGAATTCACAACGTATGGCATTTCTTTGGAATGAACGTAGGCTCATATCTCCTAGTTTGGGTATTGTATCGGCGCGTGAGATGCAGCATTGGAACCGCGGCGACGGCGCGGTCGCTAAGGTGCAAGTTTTGAGTCGAGTCGAATCTGATATACGGGACACAACTTAGGATCGCACACAAACATTGATAACAGATCGTGGGTCACCAAAATTCGACCGGGAGAACCGCGGAAGCCTATGGAACGGTACGGGCTAGGATACAGGTTTCACAGTACTTGAAGTTGGACACTGATCACAACCGTTAAAATCTCCAGTGGAGATGGAAGATTAAGTCAAACTTATTGAAAAACTAAAATAAAGAGGTTAAATAAAACCTGCTCGAAAATGCCTTCTTGCGAGATCAGGCAGATGTTTTCAAAATAAATGGGCTAGAAAAATCATTCAAAATTATTTTACAATAAAACCCCATTGAACAATATTCTACAGGTGGGGATCCTTAAAAAAAAATCTAAAATTTCAAAAATACACACTCACACGGTTGGTACCAATGCAACAATGATAATTGGTTTTAGGGTATTGGATTGACACTGGGAGTTTAGGCGATCATCCCGGAATGTAAAATGATTATGTCTAAGTCAACGTAACGGCATTTTTAGCTGTGAAAAAGCCTATTACAATCAAAGTGTCAAAACAAAATCTTGAGAGGCAAAAGAATAACTTGGATGTCTCTAATCCCGGACACTTGTCAAGCCTAACACATTCGTAATATGAGAAATCTGTAAAGTTGCAAAATGCATAGGTAATCATTTGTTATGAATGACCCATCTTACAAGTAATCCTAGGGGATCGTACAACTTTGAGAACTGCCTTTCCAAATCCAAGTACGTTATCCCCATAAGGCCGCAAAATGCGCAGGCGCTCTAACCATTCAAAATTCTGACTTATAGATATCCTTGATGCACAAATGCCGATCACAACATGAAAGGGTTGTGATTTAATTCCCTGTAAAGCCACACAAGTGAATGGACAAATTGTAACATTTTCCCCAACCCTCGGGAGACGCCCAAATTATTCTTCAACCAAATAAGCTTTTCGAATATGACACTTTGGTTGGAATAGGCTATACCGCATCCACGTCTAACTTAGAAGGTGGTGTGTCCACTCACTTTGGCATTCGGTTGCCTGCAACCTCTGCTAAAGGGGGCATTGGCACAAACCCCACCTAATATGAGAGATATCCACTTACTTGTAATGCCCTTGATTTTCAACACTCGAGTACCATGCTCTTGCAGTGGAAACCCGAGTGCCACCCTAGAAGAATCACACGTGGGTATACTTCCCACATGCCCATAATTTGGACTACATTCATCTACACGCAAATAAATTAGTGTAATGTGGCTCCAAATATTGAAAAATCAGAGATAAGCATGGGTAACCATATCCTAAAACAAATGGGCAAGTACCCAAAAAAAATGTATGAGTCCAATTTGTGCCCAAGAGACTACACAAACCATAAAACAAACCAATATATATATATATATATATATATATATATATATATATATATATATATATATATATATATATATATATATATATATAGTATCAATTTAAAAAGAGTCCTAAAGAAATCCAAATGGCTCGGGTTCCTATATCCTAGCCAAGCAAATGTTGCTACATGCGAGCCACTGGGTCTGCTTTCTACCATTCCGCTATAAACACTTTGAACTTTCTGCACCTGACTGTCTACATGTAACGCCCCGAACTTTTCGATACCCGAGCATCGAAATTCCTCGAGCGTTACCAAGAATTTAATATGTGAACGATACCGACTTAATGATCCTAACCTTACATCTAGTCCATAACACCATCTGACAGTTAAGAAGGATGCCCATCCATAGACCAAGACATCGGACTGTTGATCATGTGATTGGATACAGGTACCATCCTTTGACGAAATCAGTGAATAATTCCTTATCTATAGTAAATTAGATGAAAGTTATCTTATAAGACTTTCTGAGAAATGTGCCTACCACCATGTAGACCCAATAGATTTCACAAAACACTTAAATCAACAATAATTATGAAAATGTCATTAACTTAGACCCCGAATTCTAGAACATGTAATTCTCACTATCCGATTAGCATGAAATTTTATATCATGCCTATGAATCCTAAATTAACTGTACACGTCGAATTCCAACCATTGGATCATTGTAAAAGAGACCCAATCAACAAATTAGCCCCTTAACCGTTGACTTTGATGTCCAACAAAAGTCACGAGTAGTCATATTAAGATATATTTCCCTTCATTTAATTCCATATAATCATATGGATGGGTTGGATGATAAACAAACATCATTGAAGCGCCCGAAAAGGTTTCGATGATAGAAACCATAACACACAATGTCCCATGTAGTATGGACCATCCGATCCTTGGATATGCTTCAATTTTGGGCTCCACCCATTGAATTTGATGGAAAAGAAAATGGATAGAGTAGATCTAACCTTACATCATCAGGGATCCCACACGCAAGGTGCGGGTGCACCAGGGCAGGTGCACAGCACTACAAGGAAACGTTCAACGTGGTCAAACAGGGTTTAACTCGCGCTTTCTCTATCAAAACCAGATTTGGCGTGAATTGTGTGGTTTGAACAGTCGTCCGTTTGATGGCTGGGATGACCATCCATCACAACTGTTATGAGAGATTCGGACTGTCCATCAGTATGGGGCGAGAAAAACAATTAGACCATGGGTTTCTTCTGCAAACCCGACCAAGAATAGAACTTGTTGCAAAGACAACGCAACAATGGGGTGCTGTCGAGTCCATTCCGTATAGAAAAACTCCAAACAGAATCACGGATTCAATCTGGACTGTTCAGAAAGGAGAGATTCCGGATCCCTCCTCAACACCAGGAACGGGGAAAATGAACTCAAGCGAATGTGCGTCCGCCAATCCTGCGTGCCTTTGAATTGTCCGCGCGGAAGGAAGATCAAGAACAGGCATCGTGAATTGTGAGCTAGTGGGACCATCGACACCATCAGGCCAATCTAAGAAGTCCAAACCACCAGCCGACCAAGCCTGCATCATTTTAACGAGAGAGATGGGAAGATCCGGCATTCACGCATCCATTCCTTATTTCACGCAAACAGGGACCTATGTAAGAGGATTTCTAGATTGTTCCTCTATGTAAATAGGGTCGATGCAAGGGTTGCAACTGACCTAGCAACCTCCCCAAACACTATAAAAGGCCCATCGCTCGAAAGAAACAACAAGAGAGAGAGAGAGGGAGAGGAAGAAACTAGAGAGAGAGATCATCCGTAGGAGATGAATCATGAGAGGGAGAGTAGCGGCTGGCCAATAACTGGATGTGGCAGCAAGAAAGGAAAGAGGGGAGGAAAGAGAAAGAAAAGAAAAGAGAAAAGAGAAAGGGAAGAAAGAAAGAGAGAAAGAGAGATGGTATGCTGAGTCCCATGACTGAGTTTGGGCCAAGTTTGAGTCGAGTTCGAGGTGAGGGTTTTATCCTTTGAGCTTACATTAATTTAAGCCATTAAATTCACCCTGCTTTTATGCGTGCCTTCATGAATATGATATTGCCTTTACATGTACTTTATCTGGCCTTTTACATATCACTTTGAATCTTTTATGCTATTATATGTTTCACCATCAATTATGGCCTCTTTAGTGCCTTTTACGATGTGAATTATCCTGCCTTTTCATATTTTTAATGATGCGAATTGCTAGGTCTTCCATGTTTATATTTTTCTGGGAATTATCCTATCAATTGATTCAGTTATTATCATTATAATTATTGACCCTGCTGGAATTATGACGTTATGTCAATTATAAGGGATTTCTTTGAATTTATGTGAGGCCATAGATACAAGCCTTGCTCCTGCCTTATCAACTTATTAAGTTGGCCCTGCCACTCATCTCTTTATTTAAGTTGGCCATTGCCACTCTCCTTATTATAAAGTTAACCCTTGTCACTCTTCGCTAATTATGATTGGCCATTGCCACTTATGTTGCGTTGACCCTCGTCGCTCTTCTCTTTATTATTTTGGCCTTGTGCCATCTATCTTTACTGCTTAGGCATGTGGCTTGCTATTACAGAACTTCCATAATTTAGTTGATATTCTTTATGATTCAGATTCAGTTATTTTCATTATGATTCAGTTTATATTCTCTATAAGTGCAAGTAATGTGTAAGATGTATCACAAGTAGTGATTCAAATATTTTATCATAGACGTAATGCGCTTTAGGTAGAGACCCTCTTAGGGCATGTAAGTCCTTGAGCCTTCGGGTAGTGGTGCACAAATCAATGTGTGTAATTCACAAATGCAGTGTCACATCACTCTGGAATTGGATGTCACAAATAGTCACTCCACGAACAAATCGATACACATAATTCAACCAGCCCATGTGTTGTACGCCTTGGGGAGTTCTCGTAAATTCATGGTAGCATTGACCATGCCGGCGATATCCGTATAGTGAGAGTGCGGGTCGAGCCGGATATCTATAAATCGTATTCCATATTGTGATGATCACTACGTATGATGAGCCCCACATACTTTGCTAGGCATGCATCTCATGTAGTTGTTTGCGCATACTGATACCCTCGTGTTAGTGGAGCACGGGATGTATCAGACCCTTACTTTACCTTTATGAATATCTTGAATTGTTGTTAATCTTAAAGGATAACCCTCACTATGAGTAGAGCATTGACTGTAAGACTCGTATCTTACCCTATACTGTTCCCTAGGCTTTCGCGGTCCTCTCGGTCGAATTCTGGCGACCCGTGATGCGTGGACAGCAGTTACGCATGATCCTGAATTGTATCCTATATTCTAGAGTTAGCTTGACATAAGACTTGTACCAGTGCGACCGCACCATCGCTACGGCTCCATCACTCCGTCTCGCGCGCAGAGGCGATACCCGGACCAGGAGATGTGGGCCCGCGTTCAGTTCCAGGAAAATACCGCACTTTGCAAAACCCAAGAGAACATCCCATCAATCCCATCAATCAAGTACATATCACACATCAATGCCAAGTACAACCACCCCTCCCCTAAGTCAACTCTCTTTTACAATAAGTACACGTCAATCACCCATCACCCATCACCCATCTCTCACCCATCACACCCCATCACTCACCCATCCCTCTCTCTCTTACACCTCTCTTTCTCTCATCTCTCTCTCCCTCATTCTCCAAGCAACCCACGCTCAAGCTCCATGAGAGAGCTTGGTGTGGCCCACCTTCCTACCCTCACCTCTCATCTCCACCGTCCAACCTCCATCATCCTCCATCAATGTTGGAGCTTTGGAGTTAAAGGGTCCAAGGAGTCTAAAAGAAGTAAGAACGGTGGGTGAATCTTCATTGTTTGTGGGTGTTTTGTGGATTTAAGGCCCACATGGTGGGACCCATCTTGATGTATGTTTTATATAGAGGGGCCTATAGTGGCGGGGCCCCTCCTCCATCCGTCTCTCTCTTTCTCTATCTCTTCCTCCCTTTCTCTATTTTTTTTCCTTTTTGATATATGGCCCACCTGATGCGTGCGTTATATCCATACCATCCATCACGGTGGAGCCCATCTAGATGTATTATCCACACCGTCCTGTGGAAAGGCCCACTGTGATGTGTATGATCCACACCGTCCAGCACATCTGGACACTGAGACCCACCTTAATGCATGTATTATGCATCCACCCTGTCCGTCCGTGGACCCCCACCTTGACAATGTGTTGTATATCACACCGTCCACTGCCTGGACGGTGCTGATTTGCTGGAAAGGGTGGACGGTGACGTGGTACCCACCATGATGTATGTTTCGATCCACACCATCCACCTGTGTGGCCGTTGTGATTTATATGTGTGGCTTCCACGCTGCCAGTAGCTGTGGACCCCACTTGATATAGTATTTTATCCTATGGACGGTGGGATGGAAACAGATTCAAATCTTAGGTGGAGCACACCACGTGGGGCCCTCTTTGATATATCATCCTTGCCGTCCAGATAGGCTGGACGGTGGGTTCGTGTAATGTAGGCGTGGCTCCCATCTGCCACGTGGGTAAGGACCACCATGATATATGTGATATCTCCACCGTCCACTGTCTGGACGGTGGACACCACCAGATGTATACTCCATTCCAGCCGTCCGTCGAGATCTGCTGGGACGGTGGGCCACTGGCCTACGTATTTTATCCAGTCGTCCATCTAGACCCTAGATGTCTTTGTCCCATTTCAAAAATAAAATAAAATAAATAAATATATATATTATAATATACAATACTATATGGTGGGCCCTATGTGGGACCCACCTATGAGGAAACAGATTAGTTGCTGTATGTGTACAACAGCTATACAGCTACTGTACAGTAACATGGGACCCACCTTTGTATTCATGTCACCCAGAGACATGGGACCCACCTTGTTGCATGTTGCATATCCCCATCGTCCATGGGATGGGATGGTGGGTCTGATCATGTAGTATGTGTTATACACACCGTCCATCAATTTAAATCCAACCCATCCATCTGCCAGAGATGTGGGTCCTACTGCCATTTAACGTCAGCAAATTCTATGGGTCCCACGTGATATCCAAACCATCTAGATGGTGGGACCCATCTGCTGACTGACATCAGCAAGTTCTGTGGGTCCCACATGTGGATGTGTCCCATCCAAACCGTCCAGCCATTAGCGAGCTCGTTTTAATGCTTGAGCCTTGCTGAGGCAGATTCAAATCTCTGGTGGGCCACTGCGTGGACACCACCATGATGCATTATTTCACCCACACCATCCAGATTATGCTGGGCGGTGCTGGACAATGTTTGGATGGTGCTATCCAATGTTTGATGGTGCTGATGCATTCTGGACAATGTTCAGATGATGTTGAATTGCTTGGACAGTATTTGGGTGGTGTTGATTTACATGGAAAATGTTTGGTTGGTGCCGATTTACCTAGGCAATGTTTAGACCGTGTATGTGTTGATAATCAAGGTGGGCCATCGGCCATATCTTAGGGTCTAAAGTGAGATCCATACTACTGATCGGTAGGCCCCACTTGGCCCATCATAAAAACATGAATACTAGCCTATAGAAGCACCCACCATTCGATCTTCTTGTTCCGTTGGAAAGCCGATCTCCTTGTACTTCACTTTGATGGAAGGTGATGAAACGTGAATGGCTAGGATGAATGAGTTTGAGGTGGAAAGTGGGCCACACACATGTACTTGCTCTCTTGAAAAACCATGGACGTCCACTCCTCTCTCTTTGCTTGGTTATTTGGAAAATGTGAAGAGAAAGAGAGAGAGAGAGAGAGAGAGAGAGGGTTGTAAGGAGTGATGGATGTGAGGTGAGTGATGGGTGAGGTGAGAGATTGGTTGACTTTTGGGGTTACTTGACTTGTGGAGAAAGAAAGCATGGGTTGCTCTTGTACTTGACATGAGGTGATTGATTGATTGATTTAAGTGATTGATTGATGGGACATATTGTAGAGATTTCATTGGGATTGCAAACGCGTGGCGTTTTTTTGAAATAAACGCCGGCCTACATCTTTCGACTTGGGTATCGGATCGGAGCGCGAGTCACGGCGTTGGAACCGCGGCAATAGTGCGGTCACAATGGTACAAGTCTCGGATTAAGCTGACTCAAATCTACAGGATACGACTTAGGGAAGCGCGCAAATATCGATTATAAGTCACGGATTGCCGAACTTCATCGGGAATGATCGTGAGAGTCGACAGAATAGTATGGACTAGGATACGGGTCTTACATCGAGGCCGATTGTATATGCTGATTTCGATTGTCGAGAATGAGTATCGAGACCAATTGTATAGGTTGACTCCGATTGTTGAGGCCGAGTATCGAGGCCGATTCTAATTGTCGAGGCCGATTTCGATTGTCGAGGCCGATTTCAATTGTCGAGGTCGATTGTCGAGACCTATATGTGTATATGCGACCCATAGTTGAGGCCCATTGTGATGTATATGCGGCCCATGTTTGAGGCCCAATGTGATGTTTATGTGCCCGTATTTGAGGCCCATTGTGATGTGTATTCAGCCCGTGTTTTAAGGGCCTAATATGATGAATATGAGGCCTATGTGATGAGGCTCATTGTGATACATTTGAGGGCTAGGCAATGGAGCCCATTATGATGTATGTTAGGCCCATGTGAAAAGCCCATTGTGATGTGTATTAAGTTCTTGAGTGAGGCCCATGGTGTTGTATAATTAGCCCTCGTGAGGGGCCATGGGTCCACTGTATGTTAGGCTTTATGAGGGTTATGCCATGAGGGCAATGTTGGTTAAATGTCCACATTTCGAGGTCAATTGTTGATGCCAGTTATTGATACCGATTATGAGTATGTGACTGCATAACATCATGATACATGCCCATACGCATATCTGCATGTTTGTTATGAGATGTTGTTGACCATTGCATATGTCATTGGGCAGATTGTTATGAGACTCTCTGATAGGCGAAGGTTATCTCACATGAGTGCACGATATGCTTAGGATTGATGCATGACTGAATTGTATGACTCATGCATCTTGCATTGTATGTCTTAACGATATCAGGGTCGTAGCCTCTACAGGCATATCTTGGATGGCTAGACGGGACATCGAAAATTTATTTTAGCATCGGGCTGCCATAGATGGCCCTGGGTGAAAAATTTTAAACCCTCTTGGTACTAGAGGATGCCCCAACGTTGAGACCGAGTGGATACATGAGCGTCCGAGTGCCGAATACCAGGAGGTCACGTCTCTCACTGTGTCGTAGTCGGTTGGGAGGGGGTGTGGCCTTACCCGCCCGAGGGTAGGGGGCATAGCTAGACTAAGTTTGACCAACTCGTGAATGGGTCCACTATCGATGTGTCAGGTAGGTATTGGCTAACTACTGGTCAGGCAGATTGTGAGGTATCTTCCACTTACATGGTCATGCGTCAGTGGCCGGTGATTTGCATGTAGAGTGTACTAGACCTCGTTGATGATTGCAGAGGTTAACAATACTGATATGTGGACTTATTGGGCAGGAGTTGCATATTCATTCATTCATTCATTCACTATCCACTCGAGCTGGTGGTGCGCAACTATTTCTTACATGTGCCTTCGCAATGGACAGGATTTCGGTTGGGGTATGCGACTAACCTGAGATAAGGAGTTTACCACATTGAGTCTGACTATCCAAATTTAGGTATGAGACTAGTTTAGATAGAAGTCCCTTGTGATGGACCCCATAGCCTACGATACTACGTACTATCATCCCGACTTCGCACTCCAGCATGGTCATTCCATTTGCACTGCATATTGCATTGCATCCTCGGCATCTGATATTGGGCTCTTTATGACTTCTCATTTGCATGGCTGATCTGTATTACGTATTTTGATATTGATTTACTCATGGACTTACCAGTATATTTTCACTTACTCTGATATCGTATGATTCATGATCTTGTCAGTATTTCCGCTTATCCCGATGATGTATGATTTATGCACTTTATTTTATACTTGGCACTTACCTTATACAAAATTTCACCACCCTCTAAGCTTTCTATAAGCTTATGCACGATAGATGCGTGCAGGTAGCATTAGGTTGCAGCAGCGTTAAGCTTGGACCGTGCAGCGGTCTTTTGGAGCTTTGATTTTGATATATGTATTTCTCTTTCAGCATTGTACTTAAATGTTTTTATTAATGGATATATGATGATGATGTTACCTTTGTGATTTAGGTATACTTGTGGTTATGCTTATTACGAGATAAATGTATGTTGAAAAAATCCTCCTTGTAGGGTCCCAAGATCGGAACCTTGCATATGGGCGCTAGGAGCCGAGAATGGAGTACTGCAGAGGCTGTCGGCACCGGATTCGGCGATCGGAGTTCTTGTGAATCCAATTTCTGGGTTTGGGGTATGACATTAACCATCTCCCAACCGTACAAATGATAAAGGTAACGTACAGATTAAAGACTCAGAGGACTGAAAGGATAAGAAGATAGTTTTATGAATTAGTTATATACTTCCGTTGCGAACTTGATAAATGTAATAAGATCCCATTAAGAGGGCATTTAATTATTCTTTTTAATCTGATGAAATATAATCAATACAGTTAATTTTATTCTTATGAATGTTACCTTCATGAATGTATCTGAATGTGATCCAAATGAAAATAATAATTATTATAATAAGGTACGAATTTCTAAAGCATCCAATTTATATGTCGTTAACACCCGGTTTCCTCGGGCACGAGTACGAACTCTGGCCAAGAAAATTTGAGATGTTACACTACATCCCTCCAAGATTACACGATAAAATATCAATCAAGTATAACTTATTAGAAAAACATACCAAAACAACCATAGTGTATAATGGGTTTCACTTAGATGCATGAATGCATGAATGTTCTTCATACTGGGGATGCACATCCTACCGGACAAAGAATGGACCTTTCAATAAGTCAACACATTCAAATGTAAGAGAATGGGTCTTTCAAATAGTTGACTCATTCTCAATATGTGTGAGACTAGGCCTTTTAAATAACTACCTCAGCTCACCAAGGGTCATTCAAACAGTACTTTGGTCTTTCGAATAATCGACCAAGCACCCAATAATGCCTGCGTTAAATGAATGCATGATTAACCCAACCTTTATTTATCCGATTCATAAACAGTCCAATTATAAAATGCCTTTATGACTAACCCTGATTCTGCTAGTAGACCTTACCATTGCTAACTAACTTATGTTTTCAAATGAAGGGTTTCACCCCCACAAAGCCAACGAGGCATAAAGTCCATTAAAGGACACATTAACAGGTTACCACCCAACGAGCCAACAAGGCACATGGTCACACCACCGATGGAAAGTCTACCCCCTATTCCATTTACTCAATTCAGAAGATGGCCATTAGTTTATGGTACAATCTTATACATGTGTTATGACTATATGAATCACCAACGGGGACTCCATGGCATATGAGACAACCCCCAATTGCCCATAATCCCTATGGATGCCACCGGCAGTTCCCAGTTGTCGGGATTCATGAATCCAAATGTATTAACATACCAACACCCTAAAATTTACCATAAGACTTGTTACAATGCATGTTCATATGGAATCTACGAATCAAGTATTACCCCTAGGCATGTAGTAAGGTACACGTATGTGCAATAGCCTATATATGAGCTAGCATGTTATGTGATTATATACAGGATTCTAATCATGTCATAAATTCTAACAGATTATCCCCCTATTTAGCACATGTGACGTAAATGACAAGAGTTATTGCATATATAATTCCTATGTTAGTTAGCATAATTCTTCTAATGATGAGACTATCACAGGATTGAAAATGTCACCGAAAAGCTTAAAGGGGAGATTCTCACCTCAGCATCTGTAAATTTCTCGGTTCCGACACAACTATGGTGTGAAAATTTGGGGAGAAATGGTCCGGATCCTAGATCAATGATGATTCCATTGTCAATAATCTCAATTCTATTATAATCAAACATTTAATTATTTAAGGTTTTACCCATCACAATTTGGGAAAACCCCCAACTCGATTCAATGCATCGAGGCTTGGGACTGGCACACGATTGACGCCCACAAGAAGTTGCGCTCTAATATGGCTCATGAAAACGAATAGGTTGTCACAAATTGACAGTCGAACGCCAAAACCCTACACGTAAAAATCCTAAGATTTGGATGAGAAAGAAGAATTTCTTACCCCAATCACCTTGGGGTTGCTATGAATTGAGGTAGGTTGCGCATGCACAGTGGGGTAGAGCTCCTTGCAGGCTAATCGGAGGATTTTATGATTGAAGTGGATGCGTATTAGTGAAATTGCATGGAATGAGATACCACGACTACATGTGGAAGCTTGACGAAGCTAAAGAATGAATGTTATGTCTCGGGGGGGGGGGGGGAGGGGGGTTGATTATAACCAATTAAAATTTAAGCTTATTGGTAAATTAAAAATAAATAAATAGATGTTCAAGAAAAGCTTAACTTCTAATACACCAGGATTTTTTATTTTATTTTTAAAAAAAATCAGCAATATGTAGAGCATACAATCAAGAGTCACTCAAATTATAAGCAGGGGGTGTATGAGAGGGATGATGTAGAAATGCAAAGACAAAAGGTAAAATGGATGGTCGGATGATCGCTCATGCACGTAGAGATGTGGGAGGAAAAGAGAGCTGTGACACTCCTCCTAAGAGGAGATTATTATAGATCTCAGATCCCAACCCTACTTTGATGATCTTGAATAATTGAGATGGCTTAGATACTTATATAGATTATGTTAAAAGGCTTGGATGAATGGGGGAGGGGGGCATGCACTCTCTCTCTCTCTCTCTCTCACACACACACACACACACACACACACACACACACACACTCCTACTCTCACCCTATCAAGTCTCGCAAGTCTTAAGTGTTGCAAGTCTACCTTGTGTGTGGAAATGAGAGGAGTGGGTTCCAATTTATAAAGGATGGCCTGTTATTATTATTATTTTTATTATTATTTTTAAAATAAGTAGCAAATTGAGGAGTAAACTTGCAATGTGGAGTGATTTCATTGGCTAGGAGACACGTGATATTGTGGGATTGCTTTGATAAGTGGTAAAATAGGTGATTTAAATGGATTGAAGAGGTAAAATGATCGTTTTACCTTTATAGCCACCTATTCAAATAATCTCTTTTTAAAGCTGTTTGGGAGATCACAAGAGAGATCTGGGACCTTTTCAAATATGTGAAGATGTGAGCGGTAATATTGTTGCTGCCTTCTCATGAATTTTGCACATTGGATCTCAGTGATCCTTGAGGAATCCCAATGATCCTCTGTGCATTCAAACTTCTGAAATAAGTTTGGGTGGCAATATTATTGCCTCTCAATTGTAATTTTGTACATTTTGGTCATAATAGCTTGTGATAATTTCTCAAAGATATGTTGTGGTCCCAAATTATCAAAATAAATTTGTGAGGCAATGCGTGGAGCTTTAAATTTTTCTGTAAAGTTTAGTAACTTCTTAGGTCTCTGGGCCTTATTATGGTTTTGGGTTATGGGTTGGATGGGTAATTAAGCTTCCTAAGGGGTCCAAGCTCTCAAGTAATCTTTTCAAGTTGCAACCCATTTTCGAAGGATGAACCCTACCCTCTGATAATCACCCGATCATCTTAAACAACTTACGAGTGGCTAAATAGGTGGCCAATCTCCCCAGATCTTGGTTATATATAGTCAAGTTCGGCGTATTTGATATCTCGATCCTTATGGTCAAAGTCGTTTGGTTGGAATTGAGTTGCACAGTCGGTTCTAGCATGCCCGTACATATCACACTCGATCGAATTTGAAACTGAGGGGCAACAATTCCTTAGGACTTTGGGCCTTATTATGAATTTGGGTTATGGGTTGGATGGATAATTAAGCTTCCTAAGGGGTTCAAGCTCAAGTCATCTATTCAAGTTCAAGATAACTGCACTAGTTGGTCAGGATAAAGTGTCTACACAATCTTTAAGGCATTTCTCTCTCCTTTTATGTTAAGAATTTAGAAGATATCAAAATGCCGATTCTTGAGACATGATCGCCTTTTCATGTTAAATTTTAAATAAATGCATCTAAATGCTTATTCTTAAGGCATTTTTTACTCTTTTTTTTAGCTTTTTTATTGGAACTTTAAAATAAAACACCTAAATGCCAATTGTAAGGCATTTTGTCTTTTTTTTTTTTTTTTTTTTGCAAAGTAAAACTCTCCTTAAAGGCATAAAAATATATATTCTTAGAAACGTTCGGCCGTCTTTCATGTTAAATTTTAGATAAAGACATATGACTTCCTGTCCTCAAGTCATTTATCCATCTTAATGTTGGAATATTAGAAAAAGCCGCCTCTCAAGATTCAGAAACAGGAAGTTGGAAACGATGCAATAGAGACGCTTCTACCGTATTGTTATACGGCAACTGTTGGACGTAGGCCGGTGGGACCCACCCACTAGTGATTGCTCACCAGTGAGCCCCATCGGCCTACGTCCAACATCTCCCACTCAATCACATTGTGGGATAGGCATATAAATTTGTCCATTTAACTCGCCTAATAACAATCAAAGATCAAACATCGCGATCAAAAGAATCAGAGGCGTGAGACCAGCTGGATCACCATAATCTTCTCACAGGTGCTTAAGTAATAAATGACCACCTGACTAGTACTCAATAACCCAAACTTTGCAATGCCTGTCCTAGTCCGCATGACCACACTGGATGGAGTTAACTCCCGACCTGAAGTACTCGGCCAACATACGCACTTATCCAACTTATCGAGTTATTATGAAAACTTGATTTTTCACAAACGTCGAATAAAACCAATTTAAAGCAATACTTATTTATGTATATGCTTTTTAAGAAAAATATTGTTTGTAAAAGTCTAATAAAAACAACTCGATACTGCCGGCGGATAAGTCTTCAAGTGCATATTTATAGTTCTAGAAACTTGGTGTAGCTGTCACAGGATCTTCCCCACGCAGATGTGTAATTTGGAATTAATCAAGCTGCTTTCATAGCGTAACTGAGTCTGGCCAATCAAGGACCTTTCGTCATAGTACACTAAAGTAGCAACACTCAATCTCATCCTCATATACACAAGAGGAGGGTTGCTAAGGACACAAAGAGTCACCTATGGGACTGGCTACTCGCACGTTGCAATGATTAGATCGAATCAAAGCAATCTGTAGGTAATAGGTCCCAGCACGTGGCTACAATCCACGTTGTAAAGTAGACAATACTAGGTGAATGTCGGGTCTACAATACGCAGGTCATTCTACATAAGGTACGACTCATCTCATAACCTCATAACCTGGCTTTAATTTTAGGCCATAACATTGATCGCATGTAACGGAATGGTACGATTATGTTGTTCGACTTTATCAGTCTCATCTTCAATCTTTATAAGATTGTAGGCGGATACGACTCACTCATATCACCATCCTTTATTATTCACAATAAAGGGAAGTTCATACCTCAATGTATAAACATAGCCCTAAATGTACCTCTCTTGTACATTCAAGGTTGGTCAACCCGTGCGAGTGGGTAACCGGCCTGCCGACAAAAAATAGAAATCCTACATGATTTCAAGGTAAATGCTGATGATCTTCATACCTAGTTATATTAGTGTTCAATACTGAATAAAAAGGAATATAATATTCATTAATGAAAGACTAAAGGTACTACAAAACAAGTACATCAGTCAAGCTTTCCTCAATCCCATTTGCCTGACGTGAACCTGAAATAGATCTCTAGCTATAGGTTTCGTCATGGGATCAGCCATCATCTCCTTAGTAGGAATATAGCTGAGGGCGACCTTTTTATCTCTCACTTGATCACGGACGTAATGATACTTGATCTCAATATGCTTAGATTTTTGGTGGTGTTTAGGGTCCTTAGCTAAGTCAATGGCAGAAGTATTGTCTATCTTCAGTGATATAGGCTGACGAACACTCGGTACAACACCCAGACTTAATAGAAATCTGCGAACCCATACACACTCCTGAACTGCAGCACAACATGCAATGTACTCGGCCTCCATAGATGAAAGAGCTGTGGATGTCTGTTTCTTACTCGACCATGAGATAGCTCCTCCTCCGAGTAAGAATACATATCCTGAAGTAGACTTTCCCTCGTCGGCGTCATTACCCCAAGCAGCATCTGAATATCCTTTGAGCTCGAGGCTTGTTCCTTCATAACACAACATTAGGTCTTTTGTTCCTCTAAGATAGCGGAATATACTAGTGGGTGGGTCCCACATATTTAGGCATCTTCCGGCCTTTCTCCTTTTCTGTTATATTTCAAATTCAAAATTGAATTTGATTTATGATAGGAGATAGGGATAAGACCGGATGATATGGTCTCATCCAAACTCCCTTCCTTTCCCATAAAAAGGCATGCGCTCTCTCTCGCATAATGAGATATACAAAATACTGAGAGTATACGGAGAGAGAAACATTGTGCACGAGAGTCTGTCCATCTTAGCTTGTCCTTGGGACGATCTGATCCATAGATCGCAATCCGGGACCACTATATACCGTAGGATCAGAGGTGTGAATAGTTCCATCTGCTCCAGTAGTAGATAGGCGGGCCGTTGGAGCACCGTTCTTCTGCTTTGTAAAGGTTCCAAACATCGTGTAAACCGTCAGATCTTGAGGGCTCACCTTCCGCGCTTCCCAACAGCAACACATCCAAAGAAAGAGGATCTAGGACCACTCATCAGTGGACCCCACCTTGGATGCCTCATGGCTTAAAAAAAAAATAAAAAAAAATCACATCAATTGGAGGATCCGCATCGTCACTTTCTTGCCCTCATCCCTTTAAAATCCCGCCCATTAACAATCTTTGCTTTTAGTGCTCCATTTCAAATATCTATATACACCAATCCCCCTTAGTATTAAAATGTCGACCATCTTCGGTTGGTATACGAAATGAACGGTTCCAATTAATTCTATGTGGGATACTACTCTTTTATTTAACCGTCTCACTCAAAAGCCTAACATCAATACCCACTCAAGTTTGAAATACCCACTCAAGTTTGAAAAGTGTTGTATCATTACATGATAGACTTCTCTTAATATCATGGGGAAGACTTTTTAAAAATTGGAAGAAATGGGCGTGGACTTTTCAGCTGGATTAACGACATGAGAATCTCATTGGGATTTATTTGATACTCTGGCAGAGTAAGATGGTTAATACACAGCAGTACGAAATGGCACACATGGAATCTTACTAAAATTAAATGGTTAAAATCACTCCTGACTGATTAATTGATGGACAGTCACTAGATAGTCAATATAAAAAATATTCAGAGCTCTTAGCTTCATGAAACCAATGCTAATTTATATGAGATTGTGAGCACTTAATCAATCTGCAATTTAGATATGGCTCATCTACAGTTATTCTCATAATTTGAATGGTTTAAACTTACTTATCATATGCTAAGTGTACAATTTCTGAGTTGGCTGATTAGGAACTATCACACTCTGCCAGAGTAGTGCAGATCGTCTGTGTTGAAGTCACAGGGATTCTGGTGCCTTGCGTTATTATTGGTCCATGACAGGCGCAGATGTAAGCTGACGTCAGTTGAAATTTTTTAAATTTTAAAAAGAGAAGTACATATAGGTACTTCCTCACTTGTATATACACCGAACTTCTCTTGGGGGAATTCTTTTGAGGCTTGGAAATTCTGTGGGCCCAACCATAATGTATGTGTAAGATCCACACCGTCCATCCATTTTGCTAGATCGGCAGATCCAGATCTCAAGTGGACCACACTAGAGAAAGCAGTGAGGATTGAATGCCTACCGTTGAAACCTTCTCATGGCTGATCATGATGTTTATTTGCATCTTGTCACGTGAACCTGAATGAAGGGAAGACACAAATATCAAGTTCATTAAAGCCTTTTGTGTCATGATGAAGAGAAAACACACACCTAAGCCAAAACTTGATTTTGGATGTCATATACATATATCATGTGAACCCAAAATAACTTGTAGTGTTGAGACCATGGGATCATTTCTCATGCCTGGTGTATGGTGTGGGTGAATCTTTTTATGTCATCGGTGAAAATCATCATGGGATATGATTATTACTTCTTTTTTTTTTCCTCTCTCTCATTATCCAAATCAACTTTGTTTTTAATTTCATTTTGATCGAACCACCACCGTCCAATCTAATTATTAAAGTAAATGGGTATCCTCTTTTAAAAAAAGAAAAAGAAAAAGGGAAGAAGATAGTCCGTCATGTATTTTGGTAGCCACGTGGCTGTTGGACAACCGTTCATTCCTGCGCGATTAGAAAAACTTAGATACCTGGCACCGTAGAAACTCTTTTATTTAACCGTCTCACTCAAAAGCCTAACATCAATACCCACTCAAGTTTGAAAAGTGTTGTATCATTACATGATAGACTTCTCTTAATATCATGGGGAAGACTTTTTAAAAATTGGAAGAAATGGGCGTGGACTTTTCAACTGAATTAACGACATGAGAATCTCATTGGGATTTATTTGATACTCTGGTAGAGTAAGATGGTTAATACACAGCAGTACGAAATGGCACACATGGAATCTTACTAAAATTAAATGGTTAAAATCATTCCTGACTGATTAATTGATGGACAGTCATTAGATAGTCAATATAAAAACAGGCACCATAGTATACGTTCGGGCTATGTGGGGCCGACCAATGATGTTTTAAGTGGGATCCAAAGCATGCATCTTTTGAACCTCCTTATTTTCACATGAAGTCCAAAACTCAGGTAGGACGAAAAAAAAAAAGAAAAAATAAAAGGGAGAAATCTGAAATCATGCTTAAAGCCTATGTATTCCTTCGGTTTGGCCCACCCAAGTTGTCAAATGGCCTAATTTTTTAAATGCTCGCTTACCCAGGTGGGGAATTCCTGATAAATGGGTTAGATGGCATATAAACAAACCACAAAGCCCACATCCTGACCTACCAGAGTTGTGGATCAAGCTGGATTTTTTGCATCAAGGCCTTAACCGTTATGCATGCATGTGTCATGAACAAATATATGTAGCAACAAAAAAAACTCATTGATTTAATTGTTTTTAACCAGTTTCATGGCACCAAAATCGTCCATATTTATGAAAGACACTGGCATCAAAATTATTGATGCAAAAATCTAGTCCACCCATTTTAGACCATCAAGTACCAGTACAAGGAGAAGACAAAAGAGACCCTGGCTAGAGCAAGGGACCCTTCGATGTCAAAGTCAGGAATCTGGGTCTAGTAGAAGTGGTTTAAGGGTAGAAATAGTATGTGTACGTACATTTCACCATTGGGAATCCCCCTATTTATAGTTAACGAGGGATAATAATGTAAAGGGATCCTCCTGGTTTAGTAGATGTGTGTTGCAGATGAATTAGGTTTCATAACGCATTGAGATTCTCCTAAGATACTCGGCGGATGTCTCGAGATCCCAAGTCAACCGCGGATTAGCCTGCACAATCCTTAGAGAGAACTTCAGACCGTTCACTTGGATAAGGTCGGACTGCAGACGCGGATAAGGTTGGACGTCAATCGGGAATCAAAGTGGATTCGTCCAGCCTTCGGATAAGGTCGGATAATAGAGGTAACAACGCATAAGGTCGGATGAGCTCCTCCCCAATTGCCGATTTGTCCTTTCGATTAGGAAGAACACTTTACAAAACATCTTTGTGATGTCTAATTTTTATAGCCTTTAACTTCTTCATGAGTCCTAATAGACCTTCAGGCCGACTATGGTTGTGCCGACTTATGTCGTGTCGACCTTACCTAACCTTTCTCCTTGATTCAGCGGTCGAGTTTCTCATCCTCTATTGCGCATCAGGCTGGGCGAGATCTTGACCTGATCTACCTATCTAGATCAGTCGGTTTTTCCCCCATAACAGTAAGCCCCCTACTTTCAAGTCGGCGAAACAGGCTTGAAAAGTAGGTTGGACGCAGTCAAGTTGGGTCATTCCGCTATTAATGCTGAATAAGGCAGCAGGTGCGAGGATCGAGGCGTATCAGTAATCATGATACGACACTATCGAGGTGGTTTGTCGAGGCTTGAGGCAGTGTGATTTGTCAGGTCGCCTTTTCGGTGCTAGACCAATGAGAAGGCGACATGTGGCCTATCCTCGGTAGTGAAGACGTGTGGCGAGTGGGGATGCACCACGTGTCAAAACGGGGGAGTCGAGGAGGTGCCATACAACCTCGCATTAATGAGGGGCATTAAACACTCATACACATGGCTTTCCAATAAAAGGGAAGCCTTAACCCTCGAGTGAGCTTTGTTTGCTTCTCCCTGCCTTTGACTCATTTCAATTTTGGCAGAAGGTGATTTCCGGCGACGATGCTGCATTAGGCTCCCGGTGAGCTCCATTCCTAATCTCCCCTCCCTTCATTTTATCTTCTTCTCTGTACAACTGTTTTTTGGCATTATTGGACCAACTGCCATGTCGGAAACCCTAAGTTCTTGAGAGGGGACCTCAGGTGTTGATGGCGGGGCGAATAATCTCTGCCCCATGTTAAATCCGCCATCTCCCCCGTTGATGATGAGCGACATCGAATTTAGGATGTCGTAGGCGTCGCGGGGACTTGAAAGATCCTCGACGAACTGTCCAGTCGAAACGGGGGAGGGTTTCCTGGTAGAAGAAGGGCTCGCCGGGTCCTCGGCTGAGGAGGACAAGGATGAGGAGAAAGGACTTGTGGAGTCCATCTTGACGGAGGCCGAGCTAGTGAGAATCAAGTTGAGGTATCACGTACCAAACTCAATGGTACTCCGAGTTCCCTCACTGGGCGAGCTTCCCAATAACCCCCTCAAGGGAGAGGTGGCCATTTTCCAGGTCACCCTCTAGTGTGGCCTTAGGCTCCCTCACCAAAATATAGTAAGGCGGATGCTCGCTCATCTGGGGATGGCTCCAGGACAGTTGATCCCCAATGCGTGGAGATCATTGGTTGGATGCTTCGTTCTTTGGTCCAAGCTTGATTGTCTGAGCTAACCGTGAGCGAGTTTCTTCATCTGTACCAAGTTAAATCCAACCCCATGCATGTTGGCTGGTATTACTTTTCTTCTTGGCGGGGAGCCAGGAAAGCCTTGGTCACGGACGTTCCGACCTCCAATAAGAACTGGAAGAACAAGTGATTTTGGACTTCGGGAGGTTGTGAAGTGCCAGGAATACCCGGGCATCGCTCTTGGGTCCCGACTTCCTTATCTGATCTAGGTCGGTATCATCTGAACTTAATCTCTTTCCCTCTTTTCCGTACTTGGTTGTCTTTGGTATTCTAAATTGGTCGTGTACACTTCCTTTTGCAGTTATTCCCAAGTTCCCTTCCATGCTTGGGCCTGAAGCTCTTGCTCGAATTGCTGGAGTAAGGTCGCAAAAGGAGGACTCAAGATCTTAGAGGAAACTCCTTCAACCCGAGCTCTTGCTTAAGTCAGGTCTCGAATCCGAACTAACGGGTACAAGTCCTAATCAACCGTAGGACTTAGAGATTTCACGAATTTATTGCCAACTTTTATTTTCGTTGGTGCAGACATGCCTGAAGCTCGGCCAGCCTTGAAGTGCAAGGTACCTCTTCTCAAGGGTGTAGCCCCAAAGAAGAAGAGCATCTCCAAGAGCAAAGGGAAGGTTGGTCCTTCATCTTCCGTGACCGTGGAGATCACGGACGAGGCACCAACCTTGGTGCCCATCTCCATTGTTTCTGAAGGGGCCGCTAGGACGACCTCAGTCAAGGAAGCTCATCCCGCGGAGGTCCAGGAGACTGCGGAGACCTCGTAGAGCTTCCTACGCCCCAAGCAGGGGGCTCGTCGGCTGGCGGCGAGAGTCGGGGTGCTCTTAAGTTAGCGAGAAGGACTTTGGAGCAACTTCTGCCTTGAGTGAAGCATCATGTTTCTGACGCCGAATTCACTCATTGGCTAAATGCGCCGCACGAAGGGACCATTGGCTAGTTGACGAATACCTTCTTTGGGGTAAGTTATTCTCAAGTTGTTGTTGCTCTTCTTTTGTCCTGTTCTAACATCTCCCCCCATTTTTTTTATTTTGCAGTTCAGTCCTTGCTTGCTGAATGTTCACCGCGAACTCTTGCGTTTGCGGGAGGAAGTGAAGGAGGCAGAAGCAGGACTGCTATGGAAGGGGGTCGAAGCTGAGCGAACCCGTCTTGAGCCTGAGCAACTTCGCTCTGTCATAGAGACTCGGGCAATAGATTCGGCGGCTGAGCTGGAGACAACTAAGAAGTTGTTGGCCGAGGCTTCAAGGAGGGTGGTGCAGTGGAAGGCTGATAATGTGGGGCTGTAGCGCACCTTGAAGGTGAAACTCAAGGAAGCCTAGGTAGCTATCTCCTCAGCTCGAGTAGTCGTTGTTGAGGAGTTCAAGTCCTATGAGTTATTCTTGGAGGATAGGGACGCTTTGTACAACGCTAGCTATGAAAAGTGCCTCGAGGATGTGAATGAGGCACATCCAGAGCTTGATCTCTCGACCTTTGAGGAGGCTGACTCTAACCTTGAGGCATCTCCAGAGGAAGCACCTGCCGAGCAGCCCCCGAGCCCTAGTAGCTAGTTCTTTTCATTTTTCTTTTTGTATGGTTTCTCCCTTTCTTTTTGTAGACTCGGTGTATTATGCTCTCCGAAGCTTTATCAATACAATCAAGTTTTTAGTATTTCGTTCGTTCATAAGTTTTTTCTAAGTATGTAGGTCGATTCTTCGACCCCTTAGTTATTATAATCGTCGTATATCTGACCCTTTTGTTAAGGGCCAAGCGGTCAGTTTGGACTCTTCTTCTCCTTGTATCAAGGGGAACCCTTAGTAGTTCTTCATAGGTTGGACACGTGAATGACGGTAGCGTATGGCCCAACCTCTCTTTAGAGGGTCGGCGCATTAATGGGGGTTGTTCTTCCCAAATGCCATGGGAAGCCCTTAATAAACATTCAGTAGACAACCATTTGTAGATATAAGAATTAGAAGGTGGGCTTCAGAGTTTTATTATACTAGTTCGAATGCGAACTATACATAGTAGATCTCGTACTCGGGGCAGGTTGGCCCTCTAAGCATAGTAGATCTTGAGGTGTTCGGCGTTCTATGAATGTGACAGAAGCCGGCCTTCCAAGTCCTTGAGTCGATACGATTCAGGTTGGCTTGTGCTCATTACTACATAAGGTCCTTCCCAGTTCGGTCCCAAGGTTCCTGAGCCGGGTTCCTTAGTGTTTTGGAAGGTTCTGTGGAGAACCAGGTCTCCATCTTGGAATCTTCTTGTCTTTACTTTAGAGTTATAAAAACAGGTGACCTGATGTGTCGGATCGCGATCCTGACCCGAGCTTGCTCTCTTCTTTCCTCGATGAGGTCAAGGTCCAATGCCATTAGCATGGCATTTTGTTGTTTGTCGTAGGAGCAAGTCTGAGCTGTCAAATGTCCCATTCCGATGAGGTAACAACTTCAACACCAAAGGCCAAGGAAAAGGGGATCCCCCCAGTGGCTGTTCGAGCGGTAGTTCGGTATGCTTAGAGAAGGTGGGGGAGTTCTTCAGCCCATGACCCTTTGGCTTTCTTGAGCTTCGTTCAGAGATGATTTTTAATGGTTTTGTTGACTGCCTTAACTTGTCCATTAGCCTGTGGATGGCGTGGTGACGAATAAACATTCTGGATTCCGAGGTTCTCACACATACCACAGAATTGTTTATTGTCTAATTGCTTTCCATTATCTGAAATGATCACGTGAGGGACCCCATACCTACACATGATGTTCTTCCAAAAAGAAGTCCATGATTTTTTGCTCGGTAATCTTTGCCAGGGGTTCAGCCTTGGCCCATTTAGTAAAGTAATCGACTGCGATCACTGTGAACTTGGTCTGTCCTTTGCCGATTGGCAGGGGGCCGATGATGTCAATTCCCTACTAGGCGAACGACCATGGTTCGGCCATAGGGGTCAACTGTTTGGGTGGTTGCCGAGGTATAACCGAGAAGCGTTGCATTTGTCGCATTTCTAGGTATATTGTCGAGTATTGGCCTGAATGGTTGGCCAATAATACCCTTGTCAAATGACCTTGTGAGCCAAAGCTCAGCCACCAGAGTGATTCCCGCAAATGCCTTCGTGAATTTTTTTCAGGACGTACTCGACTTCCTTAGATCGGAGGCATCTAAGATAAGAAAGGTAGAATCCCTTTTTATATAAGATGTCCCCAACCATGGTGTAGCGAGTTGCCCTTGTTTGTAGTCTACGTGCTTCTGAGCGATCTTGGGGCAGCTTGCCATCCTTGAGGAAGTCAATGATTAGATCCATCCAGGTCGACCTTGAATTTATCGGAAGAATTGCAACTGGGTCAGGTTTGTTGACGCTTGGTTCGATAAGGAATTCGATTGGGATCGACCTTGGAATATCATCATTAGCTGCAGTAGCCAACTTTTCCAACATGTCTGCTTTAGAGTTTTCTGCTCGAGGAATTAAGCCGATGTTGCATTTCTGGAACCTGCTGATCATTTCTCTGGCTTTCAGTAGATAGGCTTTCATGCATTCCTTTTTGGCCTGATACTCGTCGGATATCTGATTAACAATGAGCTGTGAGTCACTATAAACTTGAAGATGCTGGGCTCCCATGACGGCTGCCAACCTAAGCCTGCTAGAAGCGTTTCATACTCTACGACATTGTTGGATGCTTGGAATCTAAATCTTAAGGCATACTATACGCATGTGTGATATGGAGTTTTCAAAACTATACCGGCTCCGCTGGCTTGAGAATTGGATGAGCCATCAACATATAACGTCCACGTCGATTGGTCGAACTCGACCAAGGTTGGCTCAGGCGAGTTGCTCGGACTGGATTTCAAGCTCGAGCGAATTTCTCGGATCGGATCCTTGGTCGTGCTTAGGAACGAGATTAGCAATAAAGTCAGCCACTGCTTGGCCTTTAATTGTTGTTCAAAGCTAGTACTTGATGTCAAACTCGCTAAGCTCGATTACCCATTTTGTCAGCCTTCCCGAGGCTTCAGGCTTCTATAGCACTTAGCGGAGAGGTTGATTAGTCAAAACGATGATGGTATGGGCTTAAAATTACGACAGTAAACGTCGGGATGAAATGACTAGGGCCAGTGCCAGTTTCTCTATGTCCGAATACCAGGTCTCGACGGAGATCAGGGCCTTACCGACATAATATATCGGGAGTTGTTTCCCTTCATGTTTCCTAATCAAGGCTGAACTAACTGCCGCAGTTGAGACTGCTAAATACAGCAACAACGGTTCTCCTTGCTTGGGCTTTGAGAGCAACGACGGTGATCTCAAATATTGCTTGAGTTGCTGAAAAGCAAGCTTGCATTCTTTTGACCATTCCACCATTGGTTTCCCTTTCAATTGCTTAAAGAAGGGAAGACACTTATCTATAGCTCGAGACACGAAGCGGTTCGATGCCTCAATCTGTCCTGTAAGGCACTGGACTTCTTTCGTTGTCTTTGGCGAGCTCATATCGAGCAGGGCCTGGGTTTTTATCAAGGTTGTTTCGATTCCTCTCTAACTTACCAGTAATCTAAAGAATTTTCCAGAGCTAACTCCTAAGGCGCACTTGCTCGAATTCAGTTTCATCTGATAGTCTCGAAGGATTACAAACATCTCTTCAAGGTCGGATTCATGATCTATAGCCTTAATGCTCTTAACGAGCATGTTGTCTACATAAACCTCCATTGATTACTTGATCTGGTGGGTGAACATCTTGTTGACAAGGCTTTGATAGGTGGTTGCGGCATTCTTCAACCTGAAAGGCATGACTTTGTAACAGTAAAGGCCTTTGTCGGTGATGAAAATCATTTTCTGCTTGTAGTACGAGTGCATCGCAATTTGGTTATAGCCTGAATAGGTATCCATGAAGCTCAACAGCTCATGTACTACAGTGCTATTGACGAGCTGATCGATTCTAGGGAGAGGGAAACTATCTTTGGGGCAGGCTTTGTTTAGGTTGATGTAATCAACATAGACTCGCCATTTTCCATTGGGCTTTTTAACCAAAACCGCGTTGGCTATCCAGTCCAGGTAGTATATCTCTTCTATGGACCCAGCTTTGAGGAGCTTTTCAACCTCTTCTCTGATTATGGCATGTCGTTCGGGATCGAGCAACCTACGTTTCTGTCGGATCGGTCGGTGGTCGGGATCGACACTCAACCTGTGGATGATGACCTTCAGGTTGATGCCGGGCATATCCTGATGAGACCATGCAAATGCATCGGTGCAATCCACAATTTTGTCTGGTAATGGAGGTGTCAAGGACGACCCGATCCGAACTGTTCGGGTAGTATTCAAACTATCGAGTGGGATAAGCACGAGGTCCTCCATGGGACATCCCCTTTCACTTGAATCTTCTCAGGGATTGACGGAGGTAACCATCATTGTTTGATGCTGAGCTTTCAGTGCCATAGTGTAGCATTGTCGAGCTTCGTATTGGTCCCCCTTGATCGGTTGGGAATTTCATCGCGAGGTGATATGTTGAGACTATGGCTCGCAGAGCATTAAGGGAAGGTCACCGAGAATGGCATTATAGACGGACGGGCAGTCTACCACTAAGAAGTCGATCATAATGGTTACACGGTTTTGCCCATCTCCGGCGATGAGTGAGAGCTGAATCGAGCCTTCCAGTGTGACTTTGTCTCCTGCAAACCCGAGCAGGGGAGTTTTAATGGCTCAGAGTCGAGACCATCCAACTCCCATCTTGTCAATGCATTGGCGAAGAGGATGTCGGCCGAACTTCTAGCGTCCACCAGGATTCGGAACACTTTGCAATTAGCTATAGTCATTGTAACCACAAGTGCATCGTTGTGGGGATGATAAACTCCTCGGACGTCCTCTTTAGTAAAGGTCAGACTGCAAGATATTACTTTTTTTCTCTTTCAGGGGTCTGCTGGTGGCAAGGATCTGCTGCTCCGAGCTGGAGTGGCTGATATTCCTTGTGTAAACCCTTCGAGCCCGGTTTGAGTCCCCTCCGCTGGTCGGTCCACTGAAGAAAGTGCGGATTTCTCCAGTTGGTTCATTATTAATGGGCTATTCATTCTTTAAATTAGCTTGATCCCCTCTTTTGTTGACGTATACTCGAAGATACCTGTTACGAATGAGCGCTTTAATTTTTTCCTTAAGGTCGAAACAGTCGTTTGTTGAGTGACCGTGGTCTCGGTGAAAATGACAATATTTTCACTTGTCTCATTTGTCAGCACCAGACTTCATCTTGCTCAGCCATTTGAGAATACGCTTGTCTCGGACTTCCATGAAAATTTGCTCGGACGTCTTATTGAGGGGAGTATACGTACTGAACCTGCTGTCGGGCCGTTTCTTCAGGCGATGGGTTTCTCGCGGTTGGTCATCCCTCCTTTTTCTTCCACTGGCCTAGCCGAGCTCTTCCTTAGGTTGTCGGTCCTTGGTGGCTATTCCATTGTTTTTGGTGGTCTTTCTAGGCTGAAAGCTTCCTCGACATTCGAATATTTATGTGCTCTGTTCAGAAGGTTGGCCATCGTTGTCGGGGGGTTCTTATCTAATGAGAAGAGAAACCTCCTATCTCTCAGGCCTCCCATTATCGCGGTCAGAGCAATTTCTTCAGAATGTGCGTGTGCTTGCATCGCCTCAAGATAGAAGTACTTAATGTAGTCTTTCAACAGCTCACCTTCCCTTTAGATGATATGGAGGAGGTGAGAGGAGGGTTTAAGTCTTTCCTTCATGCCGATAAAGTTAGTGATGAAAACTTTACCGAGCTAGGAGAAAGAATTAATTAACTGTGGTTTCAACCGTCTGAACCACTTCCGAGTTGCTCATGTTAGGGTCAGTGGGAACGCGCGGCACATGACCGTTGTGGATGCGTTATGGAGTTCCATCCAAACCCTAAACGATTCCAAATGCTCGACTGGGTCGGTAGTTCCGGAGAACTGAGCAATTTGTAGCATGTGGAACCTCGGTGATGACTGCACCTGCATGATGTCAGTGGTAAACGGAGGCTTGGTTTCCTCCACTATTGCTTCCATTGGAGTTGGAGCATTTACACGGTAGGCCTGCTGCATGTCGAAGATATGGCCGCGCAGGTCCTTTAGCTCGGCTTCCCAAGTCCGCCACTTTCGGCCATTGCCTCAACGGCTACCTCGGGAGCCATCGCACCTCTTCCTGTCCAACTCGTGACGAAGGTCGGAGGCAGGCAGGGCTACAGTACCGAAGATATGAGAAGGCACCGGCCTCACTGATTTAAGTTGTTGGCTTTTGTGGGAGGTAGCAGGTGCATCAAAGGGCCGAGAGAGGTCTTGGACCACTTGCTTTAGTGCCTGCCCGACCCCCTGTATGGGCTGGGGCCGCAGTTGTTCTAGCAACCGCCTCATAGAGTTCATATTGCTATTCAACGCTTCGACTTGTTGCTCAAGGGAGTCCAGTCGTCCTCCCCTATTGTAGGATCGTTGCACTTGCCTCGTAGGAGTGGAGTTAGCTTGCTGTTGAGAAGTGGAATCCCAATGGCTGCTAGGCTGCTCCGGTGGTGCAAGATCGAGCACAACAGAGGAGGCCTAGGCTTTCTTCTTCCCTTTCGCCATTATTGAACTTATGATGCAGTAAGAATGACTTTCGATGCCGATTACCACAGATGACGCCAAACTATTAATGCAAAAATCTAGTCCACCCTTTTTAGACATTCGAGTACCTACACAGGGAGAAGACAAAGAAGACCCTGGATAGAGCAGAGGACCCTCCGATGCCAAAGTCAAGAATCTGGGTCTAGTAGAAGTGGTTTAAGGGTAGAGACACTATGTGTACGTACCTTTCACCATTGGGAATCCCCCTATTTATAGTTGAGGAGGGATCGTAATGTAGAGGGATCCTCCTGGTTTAGTAGATGCGTGTTGTAGATGAATTAGGATTCGTAATGCATTGGGATTCACTCGAGATACTCGACGGATATCTTGGGATCCCAAGCCAACCGCAGATTAGCCTACACAATCTTCGGAGAGAACTTTGGACCGTTCCCCTAGATAAGGTCAGACTGCAGACACGGATAAGATCGGACGTCAGTCGGGAATCGAAGTGGATTCGTCTGGCCTTCGAATAAGATCAAACAATAGAGGTAACAATGCATAAGGTCGGATGAGCTCCTCTCAAGCTGGCGACTTGTCCTTTCAATTAGGAAGAACATCTTTGCAAAACATCTTTATGATATCTAATTTATGTAGCCTTTAACTTCTTCATAAGTCTTAATAACCTCTTTAGGCCGACCTTCAGGCCGACCATGGTCGTGCCGACCTATGTCGTGTCATCCTTTTCCGACCTTTCTCCTTGATTCGGCGGTCAGGTTTCTTATCCTTTGTTGCGTATCGGGCCGGGCAAGATCTCGACCTGATCTGCCTATCTAGGCCGGTCTATTTTTCCCCCATAACAAAAATTACCTGTGTTAGAGATTTTCAAAATTTGAGGTTCTTCTCAAAATATTATTAGTAAAAATATTTAAAAATATTTATTGTAAATTAATAATTTAATTTAAAATTCAAATATACATATTTATATAACAAATTCCTCATTGTTTTACTACTACACGAATTAATTTCACAATATTATTGTCATAAAAATGCGATATTTTAAAAGAGTCCAGTATTTTAAAAATCTGGAGATAATATCACAATAATAGCGTTTAGTGTATTTTTTGCCGTATTAACATTTATCACACTTGTTTGAACTTCCAGATAACAACACTTTCTTTGCTGCTAACATGTCACTATTGCATAACAGCAGAGACACCCAAGGGGTGGGTGATACCATGAAGATCACCTGACACTATATACGGATCCCATTAGATGTGGCCCACCTAATAAGTTGATTGGTCCATTTTTGTTCCGTGGGATCTTTATGCTGCAGCCCACCTCTTGCGTAGATTAAATATTCTACATCATTGGCATCTTAGTGAGTCAGCGAAGAAGGAAAGCACAACATTTGTTGGACGAAATGGGATTGCGTACTGAGTAATCGTACTGAGTAAACTCGGTTGGGCCCACCTTGAATGTACGTTGTCTATCCACGCCATCCATCCATTTTTCCGTTTAATTTAAGGGGTCGATCCCAAAATTGAAGCATATCCAAAGATCAAGTGGATCATACACAGGAAGCAGTGGGGATAATGATTTCCACCGTTGAAACCTTGCTAGGCCCCATGGGGATGTTTATTTGTCATCCAACCTATTGATCAGATTATACAGACATGGATGAACGGAAAACACACATACAAGCTTGATCCAAAATTTGTGGCCCCAAGAAATTTTCAACTGTAGAAGTTCAAGTCACTGTTTCCTGTGGCATACTCCATTTGAACATTGTATATGCTTCATGTTTGGGCTCAAGCCCTAAAATTACGTGGAAAAATGGATGGACGGAGCGGATAAAATACATAAATCATAGTAGACCTCACAGAGTTTACTCACTGCACAATCCGCTTCCTTGTTGGACATGGCGGTGGAGCCCACATGAGAGCAACAACTGGTGGGTGGGTCCCACATACCTTCCCACTTCTCTCTTCCGAGACTTTGGAAAAAGGTTGGATTAGATAGAAATAAACTTTATTCTATCCAATCTCATTCTCGATCTTCGTTTCTACAAATAGAGAAAAATACCATTTGATGAAATCAAACAATTACAAATAGTCGAAACCTTGAAGAGAGAAGAAGAGATGGAATGCCGTAAATCGAAATTTGGAGCCATCTATACCATAGTATAAGATGGGTGATTAGACCCATATGCTCCAGTAGTGGTTAGGCGGACTGCTCGACCTGCACTATTCATCCTCAACTTTATAGGGGTCTCATATCATGTAGACCGTCGGATCCTGAAGGCCCACTCTTCCGCGCCGACTTTCAACACTCACCACACCCACCCCATAGATGGCTATTCAATGGATTGTACACAAATCATGATGCTTGGCTGATCCTAAATAAGATGGCCAAACAGCAGTATAAACAGTTTTTTTTTTTTTTTATATGCAGTAGGGCCAGGAATATGTATCCCTAAATTGAGATACACATGCCATGCATATGTAGCCTTTGCGAGCCCTCTAACATGTTGCATACATATAATCAATCAAGACCATCCACAAAACTGTTTACCCCACAAATGGTGGGGCCTGAAACAACAATAATTACTAGTCAATCTAATTCTATACAGTACAACCCTGGCATCCAGGATTTCCACATCGGGCTTGCTGATCCAGATCATCGACATGATAGTCACCACTGTTGATTGCCCATGCAACAAAAATCCCCAGATGGAAAACTCCTCACCCTTGTATTGATGTCCCAACAATTAGATGCTTAAGAAAGGAAATAAGTTAACAGTTGACATTGAACTGGAAAGAGGCCAGCTTTTCTATAGCTAGGATCTTCCAATACCAGTATTTTTAGGTGCATGAACCATCCACAAGCCCATCATATCAACTGTTTGGATTGCTCAAACATTGGTCTCCACACGTACAAACTGAAAACCCAAACATACAGTACCAACTCCAAGACGGAACATTGTATAATGCCACTTTTAGTCATTGCTCAGTCTCTAATACAGGTGTAGTGCAGAATGGATTCTCTACCAACAAACTGTCGAGTGGTTAGCATTTCAGTTAGTAGAGGGATTTCACTGCCGGTTTGGCATAGTGTTGCATTGACTCTATTGAGTGGTTCGCATTTCAACACAACATTTCCATTATGCTGCCTAAACACTAAAGTACATTTCAGCCCAAAACTCCACACAATCTTTGACTTCTCCACCCTACTCTTGGAAGAGGAGATTCCCAACACGAGCAAAGAATCATGGATTATTTCTGTAACGTACTGTTAGTACACAAAGAAACCAGCTAACGGTAAAATGAATAGCGAAAAATTGATATACTCAGGACGTGGTGGTCACCAAAATTCAGTAACAAGTGGTATTCACAGGAATTAAGAGATGATTAGGAGATTGTTCTGGTAGCCGTTGTTATTCACGACAGGTCTGAGTGGATCAATTCTCCAAACGCCATCCACGACAAACTTGATCTGTACCACCAAAATAGTCCTTCATAATAGGGTACAACTAATTTCAATGGCTCATTATCCCTGTATGTTCATGTTCATGCGTGCACACACACAAGCACGAAAGGAAAAAAACCATAATGATATTGAACATGCACAACATCACGTACCTCATATCGACCAGGATACAGCTTTAGGTTCAAAGAAAAGATGCCCGAAGTTGATCTTTCCATCCTTCTCTGCAATTCAAAACTAACCATTAGTTCAATTATTTTGGCCTGCTAGGGCACCATCCATGCAAAATGGGAACTAAAACTAATTAGGAATTCAAGGATTTCTTAATAAAGAAGTTGCATCATCCAAGTTGGTTCTGGTTCTGCAAGAGGTGTTCCACTGGATTTTTCTGGCCCAGAACATAGTTTACATACCAGGTGAGTCGATTAGGGAGTTGGCCAAGTCAACCTGGCCCAGTCACTAACCTGACCAGTGAGTTGGGAAAACCAAGGATGCAACGGACACAGGCCTGATTTTCTGAGTCAAGGGGTGACTCAGTTGACCAGGCTTGAGTCCAAACAGATCATGCTAGTCTTTCATTTAAAAGGTAGAGAGAGACGAGCAACCCAAGTTAGTATCATTTCCATTTTCTTCTCCTTTCCACTCCAGCAGAAGTAATTTCCATAAAGAGAATAAAAACTTAAGAGAAAAAAAGGGAGCATTTCCCTTTTCCCACACCTCCCAACCAGTGTTTGAAGTATCGATAGTATCGGCTGATGCTATCGGTATCAATGTTCACCAATACGAAACTGCCTGGAAGTTGTAACACTTCCGGGTATGGGTTGATATTTCGTGAAATATTGCAATGTATCACAGAAATATCGATACGTTGCGATATTTTCATTACATTGCAGTTATATTCTTCCATGTATCGATGGTACCATATGTATTGTCGATAGTCGATACATTCTACCAGAAACTCCCTTTTGAAAAATCAAAAAAAAAAAATCCCCAAAAAAACACTCTAAATTCACATTCTCTCAATTTTTTTTTGGCTTTTAATCCGCTCCTAATCAGAAATCAGCCATCCCTATTTTTTTTTCTTTTTTGGCGGGAAAAGGTGGTTTTGGTGCTGAAATCGAGAGCGGATAGCGTGTGGGCCGAATTTGCAAACAGTGAGATTTCTTCGATTTTGATCTTCTTTTTTTTTTTCTTTCATTTTTTTTTTTTGGCTGTAGATCACTTGAAATCACTACAACAAAGACAGAAATCCATGATTTTGAATTTCAACCTCCGATTTGCGAATTTGGGGAAAATGGAGACAAATCCAAAAATTTCCCCATTTCCCTCATTTAACTTGCAATTAAACTGTGGAAACAATAGAGTGATTGACAGAATTTTTGGAATTTTGAAAAAAGAAAAGAAAAGAAAAATAACTTTTTAAAAAGATCTTGATTGATCAACAATTATTTAGCCTTAAAATTCATGTGTTTATGAGTGTTGGATGCTATCAATTATACTCTGATTCTCGAATTTGGGGAAATTGCAAAAAAAATCGAAATTTCCACACATTTAACTTGCAATTAGGATGTGGAAAAATCACATTAGAGCGATTGGAGGCCTATCTATAGATTGATGGAAGTTTTTGGAATTTTTTTTAATGTATTGCTTGTGTTTTCATACACGAATATAGTTGCATTACTTCTGTCAAACAACACATAGCTTAGGACCCTATACAAAGGAAACTTATTACATGCACTTGTATTTATGATCTTTTGGTTACTAAGTGTGATATGATCTCTTTTTAACATCCCTTGAAGTTTCATTCAAAAATTCGACAAATTTCCCAACATTTCCCAAAAACAGCAATACATCCGAATTTCCCATGCGATACTTGAAAAGGGTGTGATACATCCATCAATACTAAATATTGAAAACATTGCCCCCAACATTGAAGAAAAAGAAGGAGAGTATGAAAAAGAAGGACAAGAGGTATGGTTTAGGACATTTTAGCTTATGATTTTTTTAAATTCTTTTCTAATTTTCCAAACATATGAAGAAGAAGAAGAAGAAGAAGAAGAAAAGAGCCCGGATAAGTTTTTTTTTTCACTTGTCTCATATTTTTTGTTTTTATAATACATTTCAAAAATAACAAAATATGTATTTCTGACCAGCCTGATCAACACAAGACTCGGCAGGTCAACCCAACCTGGTGACTAACCAAGTCCCAAACTAGGTCCAAGTTTGCAAAGTATGACTAGATCTTACAATCTGTCTATGGTCACATATCTTCCTTGGAAATGTTTTAGAGTCGTTAGAGCACCTTCTTTTAAAAATTCAATTTTCAGATGAGCCAAGATCTGTCCCATATAAAGCAAGCTGGGAACCCACAACACAATAACAAAACATGAGATCAGAACGCAAGCATGAACATATTACAAGTTACAACAATTTCAGCTGGTACTCTAAATATCCTCAAGCATAATCTTCCACTATCACTCCCAATAGGAACACGACAATTATTTGATACCCATGCCCGAGCGCACACCAACTAGCAAAAACAATCTCCTGTATATTAGAGTGGGAAGCACGCCCCTCCTAGAGGGAGTATCTACGCTTGGGTCCCACTTGTACTCACACAGACATGACATTTGCCATGCAATGACTACTTTGGCCAATAAGTTTTTTGAAAGGTGATGATAATGATTTTATTCAGGAGAAGAAGGCCAAAACACAATTACAACACAGCCTAAGAAAAAGATAAAAGATTTCACTCGGCAAGAGCCTTAATATTTGAGGCCCACTCTTAGCCCTCCCAAAGATATCTGAAACTTGCCTGCTCCGATTATGGAAACACAGGTTATTCCTCTCCCATAAGGCCCAAATGTTGGCCGATATAGCAAGGCACCATAAGATCCTCCCTTTCTTTCCTATTGTAGCCCTGTGCCACGCAAGAAAGAGGTCCTCAATGGAACATGGCATAACCTACGTTGAACTGAAAGCCACCAAGAACCTAACCCACATCTCTCTTGCAAAAGGACAACGAATGAAGAGATGATTAACCAACTCCTCACTCCACAATCACAAAATGTAGATGTTGGTGATCATCATTTTCTTTATCTAAAGTTATTTCTACCCACCAACCATGCCAATGCAACAACTTGTGCGTGTGCCTTTTTTTTTTTGTTTTTTTTTAGTGCCAAATGAAGGAAGTTTGAAATTTGCCTTTTAACTCTTTTAAGGATCAACCTATAGAATGATCTAACCGAGAACTGACCAGACTTGTCCTTATTCCACGCTGATGAGTCCTTTCGCCTGGAAAAGGGCAAATACGATGAATCTACTCCAGAAGACTGATGAGCTCTCCCTCTTTCAACAAATTCCTCATACACTGAGGAGACCACGAACAATGGGGATGTCCGTCATTGGAGATAAGCTGGCGAACCTCAGCAAGTCTTTACAAAGAGTCCTCTCACCCATCAGCACATCATCCCCGAACCGAATCCTCATCCCACTCCTAGAGATAATACAATTCCCACCTTGAACCTTTTAACTCTTTTAAGGATCAACCTATAGAATGATCTAACCGAGAACTGACCAGACTTGTCCTTATTCCACGCCGATGAGTCCTTTTGCCTGGAAAAGGGCGAATACCATGAATCTACTCCAGAAGACTGATGAGCTCTCCCTCTTTCAACAAATTCCTCCAACACTGAGGAGACCACAAGCAATGGGGATGTCCGTCATTGGAGATAAGCTGGCGAACCTCAGAAAGTCTTCACAAAGAGTCCTCTCACCCATCCACACATCATCCCCGAACTGAATCCTCATCCCATCTCCTATAGATAATACAATTCCCTCCTTGAACTTGTTCCCCAATCTAATAGTTGTTTTCCACAATGCTAAGGCTCTATAGAGAGAAGACTCTTTTGTCCACCACCCACCTTCCTTCACACCATACTTACGAACTAACACCTCTCTCCATAAGCTTCCCTCTTCCTTGCCAAATCTCCATAACTATTTGCCAAACAACACTAAATTCAGTATCCAGCTTCTTTATTCATGCGCCCCTTTCCCATACGGCTCACACACCTCCTTCCACTTCAACAGATGGAATTTGTGCTTCTCTTTCACTCCCTGCCATAAGAAATCATGCCTTAATATCTCCAACCCGTCCAACACATCCTTCGAGCACTTAAACAAGGACTAAGTATTGTAGTAAATTCAATAAAGCTAGTTTAATTAATGCCAACCTACCTCCCAGCGACAGATGCTGCCTTTTCTAATTCAACAACTTCCTTTCAACTCTTTCACTAATTGTATCCCACAAATGCACTGATGGCTTACCAATGCATAAAGTCATCTTCATAGTCACCAATTGAGATTCCAACCAACTCACTGACATTACCCATTGCCTCCTTAATCCAACGCATATCCCTTGTCATGGGTATATGGCTACCATTCTCCCAAAAGGTAGACACATAATCACCAAACACCAGCATCTTGCTACCCCAAGCCTTCTTGCCTCTGCGTCTGGTTGCTTGCAAAGGGTGAGTGTCTAGCAAATAGAACATCAAGTCATCAATCAACAACATCTCCTAGACCTCTGTGGCTCCAAACCTCTAGCTAGCACTATCAGAACCACTGACTTGGCCCTCCACACATAGCGACTGCACTTCCATGCCTTTTTCGGATATAAATTGCAAGTCCCACGCCCCATGTTGAAGAAGAGATCCTCATGATGGGAAGCTCCTTTGCTTGATACTGGCTTTCGATAATCATAAATAAAGAAGGCAATGCTCGTGCACCGGTGATTCCATTTTATTAGACCACATTTCCCCACAACCAAGCTTGATCCAGAGTGTCATTCTAATGGGAAATGCCCGAGATCCCTTATGAAGAAAAGGAAACCTGATTCGCACGTACCACGATTGAAGTATTCGCACATGTGCGTGCTGCCTTGCTCCAACCATGCAAGAGTGAAGTCATTTACATGAGCCACATGCATATCACCATCTCAAGCATCCTCCAGAACACATGGAAAGCCTCCATCATCTGCCTCTATCTAAACATTCTACTCTAGACATATGACAGCCCTAATTATGATGCATGCTCATGGACATAATTAAACAGCGGAAATAAAAGGAATAAATGATCTAAAATTCTAACAGTAATCATCATAACTGAGAAAATCATAAAGGAAACATGCAATGGAGCGGGCCATCACTACAACCATGGATTATGGAATTCAATTACTACTTAGGTTGGATCCGGCGAGGGATGAGACCTCCCGATCTTGCATGGTCACACCCAATCGATCAATGAAGATTACTAGTCCAAAGAACCAAGAAGTTTCTCGGATTAGGGATTTGAGAATTTGGGAGTTTAGGGTTTAGATCGGTTCTCAAGATTTTGATTGAAGAAGGATTAGCCAAAACTGGAAAATAGAAGGAAGAAAATTATTACCTTGAAGAAGTTGGAGGGGCACAAGAAGAAATTAGAAGAAGAAGATCAAGGGAACAGAAGAAGCACCATTAGAGAGAAGAGAGGAAGGAGGCAACCAAAGGGTTTGCTTTTCATTAATCAATAGTTGAAATTCTAGTTTAGGGCTTTAGCCCACTTAAATAAGCAAATAAAGACATAAAATTACTTAAATACTCCTAGAATAAGCAAATAAAGACATAAAATTACTAAAAGACCCATAACTAAGTCAAAAACGCGCAAATAACATAAGTACGGGAAAGTTTGGGCGCTCGGTCTTCTTTCTCCAATCTTCCTTCACACGTGTCTTCCCTGAGTGGGGTCTTCTATATGTCCAATCACATGTGAAAGGTCTTCAGCTCCTCAATAGTCGCCTATCTATAAGGACGGCACTTGTGGTTGGCGCTTTCTTCGTTGGTACACCTTGAATGCGCTTGTGTCCGCATCACCTAGACCACGTCTAACCCCCGTTGCCCCCTTTTCTCTACCTCTGATACTTGAAGAGACACGTGTCTGGCATTCACCGTCAAGGTGCCACCTACCTCCTACATGCAATGTTTTAAATATCGACGATATCAATCGATATTTCCAACGATATATCTTGTATCCCACCTGTGTGATACGAAACACACAGGTAGTGCTGATATATCTCACATGTTCGATCCAGTGAGCATTTTCAATTTTCGATCCAATTTATTTATTTTTGTTGAAATTATGTTAAATAAGTGCCAAATGGTTATAATCCATTTGAGCTATGATTTCGATATCCAGCTATTCTTCATGTTCTCCATGTTTTTTTTTTCAAAATTTTCCTTCAACCAGCTATCAACTAAGACTAATTTCAAAGTATTTGGGAGTATTTGATGAAATGATCATCGCATACACTCTTAACTTCAAAATTTGAGTGTAGGTGATCTAATTTGGGAAATTTTGGGGAAATTCAAAATTTCCCCAATTTCTCTCAAATTTGCTTGCAATGTTGCACTCCAAGCATGAAATCGAGCATGTATGAGGGCTGATCTAATTATTTGTTAGGTCCTTGTCAATTTTTGAAAAATAAAAAACATTTTTTAATTAAAAATTAATTTTAAAAAAATATTAAAATATTAATCTTTTTTTCTTTTAAATTTCCTTCAACCAACTGTCAATTGAGACTAATTTCGAAGTATTTCATCACATACACTCTAAATGTCATGCATTCAATTTGAATATAGTTGCATTAGTTCAGTTAGACAGTGCATAGCTTAGGACCTTATGCAAAGGAAACCTATTATGTACACTCTTTTTTGAGATGTTATGATTTAAAAGTGTGTATTAAGGTCTTTTTTAACAATTCCTAAAGTTTCATTGAAAATTTCAACCAATTTCCCAACGTTTCCTAAAAAGTGCAACAAATTACCTGATACAAACGATATATCCCGTGCGATAACCGATACATATCTGTATCCCAAGGATGTGAAATGTAACGAGATACCGATATTTCGAACAGTGCCTTCACATGATATATGTCACCTTCAACTACCTTTTCTCCTCTATCTCGGACAAGTGTCTGTAACGTGAGACAGATGTCATTCTATCACCTCCTCAACTACCCCCACCCTTGAACCAGAACCTCATTGGTGTCTAGGAATGACCCGTGGTTCACCCCATCACCTAACTCATACTCCAACCTCCGACTCATCACCACCATTCCCACCTATTGGCATCTGAACTTGACTACCTCCTGGCACATCTCGCACCACCTGCATGTGAATCTTCATGTCTCCAACAACTATTGCCACCTTCACTGGCGCCATCTTCTTCCTTATGCAGTCCTGGCAGTGTGAAGCTTCACACACCCTTTTGTAAAAGGGTCGATGGTGATTACGTCCCTAGACAAGAACCCAGAACCATGAAAACATCCCAGATTCAATGTTCCAATGGGAGGTCCCAAAGTTGGAAGTAGACATCCTCTAGCCCAAGGCCAACCAATCTTCCCACTAGCAGATTGTTGAAACTAGGTCATCTCTAAAGATGTTGCTAGCAAGGATGATTCTACCTACTTTTGCATGTGGTCAAAGAGAAATCCACCACTCCGTCTTGCTCATTTGCTTAATAGCTCAGTCAACTTCCTCTAATCCACATCACTTTTAAGCCACTTCCCCACCTCTGTTGTTGAATCCCCAACTCTCAACATTGCCACCAGGCTCCATTTAAGGACCTTCTAAGTGCTTTCGAGCACCTTCACGTGTACACTCACTACTGGACCCTCTGAATCCCCTTTCCACACCCCTTCATCTCACTTGAGAAGCTTCACCTTCCTCCCTCAAACCCTCTCATGTTATATTTCCACCACCGGTATGACTTCCCACAAATACATTCGAAAGGATCTCGACTTCCCCTCCCTGATCTCCCCCTTATTACCCTTCAATTCAACCCTTTGATCGATCTTTCTAGGAATGGAGTTTCCCATCACTTTTTCCTTCAATTCAACCCTCTTATCACCATTTCTTTCCCTCTTTTCTACATAATGTCCCCTATTGAAATCGCATATTTGAGGGAGATAAGCATTTACAAATGTTTACTCAAACACTGTTATAGTGTAACTAGCACAAAATTTCCTGTTTGATTACCACCAGATTGATTAAATTCATTTCTAGTTGACGAGCGCAACTGTAGTTGTTAGTGCTAGTTGCCTAAGGAGCGAAAAGTTTCTCTTGCATAGTGTGGCCCACCAGGATTCAAGATGCGCCTTACATTTGGGGCATGGTACTCTCATGACATGGCATAAAATGTGGACAGTTTGAATGCTATACAAGTCACATCTTTGCGCTTGTTAAAGGAGGCAGAAAAGTAATGCCTTCCAAATAAAAAGAAGAAGAAAAAAATTAGCAAACTATTTTCCTGACCTTGACAGTTTCTAGTGTAGTTGTTTTCCAATCGGTAACAACGGATGTATTGCACCCTTGGGATAAAATACATATCGGGTATAGCACAAGAAACATCAGATGTATCGTGTAGTATCACTATTTTTGGGAAACATTAGGAAACATTGGAAAATTGGTCGAAGTTTTAATGATACTTTGGGGGACGTTAAAAAAGACATCATTGCACACTTAGAACTCCAAAGATTACAAAAATCAAGAACACAAAATAAGATTTCTTTGTATAGGGTCTTAAACCATGCGCTGTGAGATAGAAGTGATGCAACTACATTAAAAATCTATTCATATAAAAAAAATAAAAATAAAGAAACCACTAAAATTTCTATAATTCATATCATTTATTAGCAGATTCAATGTACTAAATACTGCCACTAAAGTATGTCCTACAATATATGGTGCATTTATTTAAACAACATATTTTTAATTTCTTCATAATTAAAATAAAAAACTTAAAACTTATTTTTGAAAATAAATAAGTGTGGCTGATATTAAGATCAACATACGCTCATAAATACAAAATATTAAATGTATATAACATCTGGTTAATCTAATTGTTTTCAAATTAATTAATTTTTAACATTTTAAAGTAAGAATATTTTTTTCAAAAATTTTAAAAGTTTCGTCAATCTATAGATTAGCCTCCAAGCACTCTAATGTGATTTTTTTCAACCTCTAATTGGAATTTAAATGGGAAAAATTTTGGACTTCCCCTATTTTCCCCAAATTCAAAAATAAAAGGTCAAAACCCTTGATTGAGCACGCGAAACATGCAAAATCATGGATTATGATCTTCATTCCATTAATTCAAATGGGTTTCAATTAGAAAAAACTGTTTAAATTTGCAAAAAAAAAGAAAGCCTATTTGGGTCTCGGTACCGAACACTCTTCGGTCTCTCGATTTGCACCCCCGAATCACCTATCCTCTCCAAACAATTGGAAAGGAATAGTCGAAATTCCCTTATGAAAGTAATGAAAGCAAAAAAATTCAGACGTTTTTCCAATATTATCACAAAGGGGGTCGATGCACTTGAGGTATCACTAATATGTATCAATACAGTCGATATGTATTGACAATACAAAGTAATATACAACAACGATATTTTCAAAATATCACAATGTATTGATATATTGTCGTTACATTGCGATATATCAACCAACAATATCGGCGATATTGTCGATAATATTGCCAATATTATCAGAGTATCACTAAATCAGCGAAACCAAAACTGTTGGAAGTATAATAATTTTCAAATATCACTGATATTTTTGAAAATATCATCTATACTTGGCGATAGCATCGATATCAGCGCTACTTTAATAAGAATCCCACATAAAAGTTTCTTGGTATCGGCGATACCATCGGTAAAATCCCCGATACCATGGAAACATCCATAAATAGTTGAAATTTAGGAAAATTTTCAACAAATCAAAAATCTCCATTTTTTTCCGGGGTCGGGATTTTGTTCTTTAGGTGATTTCAATCACTCTTGATTTTTATTAAATAGAAGTTTGGATTCAGGAAGGAATCTTGACTCGAAACGAAGATGGCTGAAACTCGAAGGTGACAAAAAATACATAGAAACTTCAATTTTTTTTAAAATCAAATGTTAGCATGGATTGCAATGGAAATCCATGTCTATGCATGGATTTGTGGCGAAAAATTAACATTTAAGTGAAAATTGGGGGAAATCCTATTTTTTCCATTTTTATATTGGAAAATGTGTTCTTCACTATTAATTAATGTGGAAATTTTGTATATTAATGAGTGTTGGCCAATCTATTGATTGGCTACAAATTTTATGTATTTTTTAAAACTGATTTTTTATTTTTTATTTTTTAATAACATGTGGTTAGGCCCCCTCTAAAATGAAAACTTATTGTGCGCAGTTATTTTTTACAATTTTTTGATTCATACATGTGTAAGCATGTCTTTAATATCTCATAAAGTTACACTGAAAAAGTCCAATTTTTTTACCAACAATTCCCCAATGTTTCCTTCAAACAGCGATATTTTCAAAGTATCGATGATACCTATACAAGTTTCTGCATCTCCAGCAAGCAATACATGTAACAATACCAATGCTTTGAACACTATATCGACCGATATTGGGAAGTTTTGCAAGTACAACCCAATATCATATTGATAGTATGCGATACCAATAGTGTAATAGGTATTGATAGGGCAATCACATAATTGTGGAGGCTAGGGGAGATGCTGGATGATCTATCACCATCCACTCTCCCATGTTGCCAGTTTGTATCCTTTTTGTTTGGTGCTAATAAATCAAATGTAACATGCAAAAAAATTCAACAACAAGACTTCTAATCTTACTGAAATGGTTAAGCAGGTACTGTTGGTTGGCAGATGGCAATTTAGGAAAACAAACAAAGCATAAAAGAATAGATCCTACAGCTTGAGATGTTCCTTATCTACAGTCAAAGACAAGTTGCAATAATAAAGGTGGCTTTGCCACTAGGGCAATAAACTTGTCATGCAGTGTACATATCAGGTAGATTAGTGATAGGAAATATAGCACTATATATATCCTGCTTCTTCTTCTTCTTTTTCGAGAAACGTATAAATCCAAACAATTGATATTTGCCAGCAAGAACAAACCTGACTTGTCCACCCATCAAAAGACCCAGCCAAGAAAACCTCTGAGGCAGAATTAGGCCAAACTATACAGGCAGTTCGGAGAATGCTTAGAGCCTTTTGAGCATCATCAATCCTTCTTTGTCTCTCTTCCACAATCTTTTGTGCTTCACTATAAAAGGAAGAAACAGGGCCATCATGCCCAATGGAAAAAAGGGTAAGGATATAGTTTAATTAAATGTTCCAATGATATAATCTGAATGCACAATCATTAGGCAAGCAAGCTTGTCCAATTTCCCTTTTTGGATAACACACAACAGTTAGGCTATAGTGCAGCTAGGCATGATTGTGTTGGCATGTGATGATATTGGTGGGCTCCCTACTATTCCGTATAGCCAACTAATGTGGTGGCACGAAGCACCAAGGGAAGCCACCACAGATTTGGGTGCCAGAGCATGAAAGCATTCATTTCAACAAGTTATCAAGTAAAAACAGCTAGGAAGTGTGATTGGGAGCGTGAATCTATCATGTATTCAAAGCGGGAAGACACACAAGCAACTAATTGACCATGTTCTTTCCACATTTGGTCCGATCATGGTACATTTATGTGCAGCAGTGCCAACCCACTCACCACTTTTGGTCTTTTCTTTTCTTTTTTTCTTCTTTTTTTTTTTTTACTGTTTTTAAGGTCGGGCTAAGATGATGATAATGAACAAATTATAATGGAAATGTACATAAAATTTGTTAGAAAATGTGATGATGGAGTCTAAAAAGACAGTTCTCTAGTTATACCCTATTGTGATTTGTGAGAGGGTATGGCAATCATGTGCATGCATGCCATGTGTCTCACTCTAAACCATCCAAATGTTGGGCCCCATGTGGACAGTTCTAACCAAAAAAATTATGCCATAAGGACAATCTTGTCTGTTTGCTGGCCATCAAAATGGATGGTTAAAAAAGTAAATAATCAATTTAGTTTCAACATGCAAATTTCCATTAATCACCCATGAAGGAATCAACAATTGGTGTGATTTTTTGTTACACCATTTGACAATTGTGGCCTTGATTTGGACAGATGGCTTTAGATATTTGCATGCTAGTGTACAATAAGTCTGTGCATGTGTATCATAATCTATACTCCAGCAGATTACAGTATAATTCCTCTTAAATCCAAGAAACCGACCAACAAGCCATTGATCGTGATTAGATTCCAGAAGCCATCAGCTACTAAAACACTCAACGTAGAGAACAAAGCTGTGACTTTTCTGTCAGTTAAAGTCTTCAGACAAAGATCAAGACTCAGACTGAATCAAGTTGAATTGACTGAGTCTCAAAAGAGCCAAACTAATTCACATTTTCAGCCCAAATTATCACCAAGTCAACTAGGCTGAGTTTGAGCTTAACTTGAAAATTTTTAGAACTATGCAAAAGACAAGTGTGCTGTTATTGTAGAGAAGGACATACATAATCTCCAACGCCATCTTGCCTTCTAAGACGGCCAACTTTGCACGCATGGAGCGCAATTTGTCCCGGGCTTTCATAATTTCAGTTTCCTGAAATTCCCAAGCATCAGAAAGCTTATGCAACTCCTCCAAGGAGCCTCTTTCACCCTGATGAACAATGAACATCATAATCAGTAAAGAAGTGTTCCATAATTGTCGAACATAGTTACTGTAAAGAAAAAATTATGAATGCAGGAGGTTTCTTCCACACCAAGTGCTTGAACTGTTTTACACTAAGGGCTTGTTTGGCACCTTGTAAATTGATATACATTGGAATCCAATTCACAATTACACTGGAATCCATAGTTGCGTTTGGCAACTTGTAATTGGAATGCACTAGAATCCAAAAATTGTGTATGGATACCTGTAATTGGAATGCATTGGAATTTCACATAACCTGAATTTGATTAACTAAATCAGTTTTAATATCCCAAATTAGAGTACATATACAATATTTGACAAAAATGATTGTAATAAGCCCATTGAAATATATACTTCCACCAAAAATGAGGAAATTCCAAGCCTCGGATGGGCCACAAACATAAGAAGCACAAGTGAGCAACTCACCAACGTTTTTTAACCATCCATTTAGATAACCAATGTTTCGACAATTCAAATCATTCTATTGGTATGATTTTAGTGATCCAACCAATAATTGGACTATTTCGGAGTATCATCAGCGTGCCAAGCAAGGTATTTTGTATCAGTAACCGTGGCCATAACGGTCACCACTGTTACCGATATGGTGGTGTAACGACTGTTACGACCCCTGTAACGGCTGGAAAACAAAATTTGCCCAAAAAGTTCTGAAAAAATATTTAGAAAATCCAGAATAATGTAAATATTCCACTAGTTGGTGAGAGTGTTATATTTGGTTGTTTGGTAAATTTGTGAACATGGTTATGTGTCTCTAATATTTATACAGCACAATCGAGCATTAGAACTAGAAATCGAAAAGCAAAAAAGGACATAAATACCACTTTTTATTTTTTGAAAAAATGGTCATTGAAGTTTCTATTCGCCCAAATCGCTTCAATCTACAGTTTTAATCCTAAAAAATATAGTAAAAGTGGTCAAAATATATTGTAAAATAATCTATGAAAGTTTTTGGAATAGGAAAAGTAGAAAAATGAATTTAAATAGAAAAAATAAAAATATGGCTATTTTTCGACCGTTATGGGGGTAACGGTGTTATGCCCCGTAAAGGCCTATACGGCCCTCGTAACGGCCGATACGGTCTCAAAAAACCAACCGCACCTTTTCACCCCCGTATTGCATAACTATCATGGCCATTACCTACATGTGTTAGCCTTTACAGCCATAACTTAACGGATACGGAACACCCTGATGCCAAGTGTACAACAAATTCGTAGCCTAGCGACACCTTTGTTGTTACTCGTACGACTCTCCTACTGATGCAAGACAATTAACCACTTGCTCTAAAAGCTCGAATTGATAGAGCATGGTAGGACCTCGGCCGAACCACCCCCCCCCCCCCCCCCCCCCTCGTGGGCCCCACTTCACATGGTTACCGCCTCACACGAGCCGCCCACCCCGAGTGTGCCCCCGGATCCCACAGGCCACCCCACTCGAGCCCGGTGTAAATGTGTCTGTATTAATCGCCCTCGGTAAGGAGTCTCGAACACGAGACCTCTCGCTCTGATACCAATTTTATGCAGGATACATGATTTAATGCTAGCATGCAATGTGGAAAGGATGAGTACCACCCACAAATAGCGATGATTATGCAATACCCATGGATGGGCATACTGATCCAATTCGGAGAGGATGAGTATCACCCATATGTCAAGGAGCATCTTCATTAGTATCATTCTACAATGACCTTAGCACAATAATGACTTTAAGCCATTGTGCAAATCTATGTGGGTTTGAGGCACAACGGCACAAGCGCATTGAGGGCAAATCATAGGTATATTGTTACTTCTTTGCCTTTTGAATATATTGTTTATGCTTTCATACATGTTTTCTTAGATTTATAAACGATATAAACTAATTTTTAATGTAATTACATCACTTCTATCAGACAACACATAGTTTAGGATCCTATACAAAAGAAACTTGTTATGTGCACTTGTTTTTTGTGATCTTCTAATTTTAATGATGTCTTTTTTAAACATCCCCTGAAGTTTCATTGAAAAATTTGACCAATTTCCCAATGTTTCCTAAAAACACGATACATCCGATATTTTCCCATGCGATACTCAATATATTTTTGTATCTCAAGGGTGTGATAAGTCCAGCAATACTAATACTAAAAACATTGGCTATCTCTTAGTCTCCTCATTGTATGCCAACTAGATGTTTGCTCTCCATGTCAATGGGACTTAATACATGTTCCCCGACAACACAATATAAATGTTGTGGACAATTGCTAGAAATATTTAATTAAGAATCAACTTGATGGTTTGATTGAACGCTACAAAGCTCGTCTTATAACCAAATGCTTAATCAACAACATGGTCGTGATTTTAATGAAACATTTAGCCCTTAGGTAAAACCAGCAACAATTCGCATTGTTCTCACTAGGTTGGTCTATTTGATTGAAGAACGCCTTTCTTCATGGCATTCTACAGGACGTCTGTATGGAACAACCTCGAGGCTTCCGTGATTGATCTTGCTCGGTCATGCTTGTTGTATGCATAAGGCCGTCTATCGACTTAACCAGGCTCCACATACTTGATTTGGGCAGTTCAACAGTGCTTAACTTGAACTTGACTCCAATTGCAGTCTTGCAAATTCATCCATCTTCAAAACCCTATAATCCTTTGCTCCTGTCATTCTTCTTCTATATGTTGATGACATAATTGTCATCGGTTTCCTTGGTCCTCCTTTCTCTTCGTTCACTTCTCGCAAGCCACTTTGCCACAAGGACTTAGGTCGTACCCTCCACTTCTTTCTAGGATAAAGGCTACCATTGTTTCATCTAGTGTTCTAAACATTGGTATTGCGCAATGTATTGCAACCTTGGGATACAGATACGTATCGGTTATCGCACGGGATATATTGTTTGTATCGCGTAATTTATCGCACTTTTTGGGAAACATGGGGAAACATTGGCAAAATGGTTTTTTTTTTTTTTTTTAAATGAAACTTCATGGATTATTTAAAAAGACCTTAATACACACTTTTAAATCATAAAATCTCAAAAAAGAAGTGCACATAATAAATTTCCTTTGTATAGGGTCCTAAGTTGTGCGCTATTTGACTGAACTAATGCAACTATATTCAAATTGAATGCATAACATTTATAAAAGTATAAAGATATGTATGAAAACATAACCAATGCATTCAAAAGCAAAAGATATAGTAAAAATTAGAAAACATACCTATCAATGATGTGTGTATTCAATATCCACCCCATCCATCCATTTTTCCATATCATTTTAGGACATTATCCAAAAAATGAAGCAGATCCAATAATCAGGGGGACCATACCATAGGAAACAATGGTGATTGACCATTAGTGGGCCACAAAAGTTTTGGATCAAGCTGATAATTGTTTTTTCCCTTCACTCAAACTTATGTGGACCACGTAAGTGAAAACAGTTGAAATTGATGCTACCGTCGAAAACTTCTTGGAGCTGCAAAAGGCTCTGATCAATTGATGCTACCGTCGAAAACAATAGGGCCCACCTCGATGCATGCACGGCATATCCGCATCGTCCATTTGTTTTACAACCTAATTTTAGGGGTTGGCCTAAAAAATGAGGCAGATACAAATTTCAAGTGGATGTGGACCACTCCACACGAAATAGTGGTTATTGACCATTAAAAATTTTGTGGGCCACAAATTTTTTTGGATCAAGTTGATATTTGCTTTTTCTTTCATCCCAGTCTGTGTGAACTTATCAACAGGTTGGATGGTCACAGTGGACCCTAGGAAGTTTTCAATGGTGGAGGATCAATGACCATTGTTTCTTATAGTGTGGTTCACTTGAAACTTGTATCTGTTTCATTTTTTGGGACCATGCCATAAAATAAGCAGTCCAAACAGATGGAAAACGTTGTTATGCAGTACATACATTGAGGTGGGCCCTAAAAGTTTACTCACGTACGCAATTTGTTTGGTCAAATCCAAGCAACCAACTACTTGGATGGGACCCTAACCATGGGACTACCTTGATATAAGATGATGTATCAACACCATCAATTCATTTTAACACATCATTTTAGGGTACGGGCCGAAAAATAAGGTAGATCCAAATCTGAGGTGGACCATACCACACAAAATAGTGGTCATTGAATGACCACCATTAAACTTTTTTGGGGCTATAAAATTTTTGGATCAAGCTAACACTTATGTTTTCCCATCCAGGTTTGGCAAACCTTATGAACGGAATGGATGGTAAATAAACATCACGGTGGGCCATAAGAAGTTTCAATGGTGGACATCATTGCCACCACATTCTCTTGAGGTGTGGTACACTTGAGCCTTACATATGTCTTCCTTTTGGGCTCATGCCCTAAAATGACCTATGAAAGTGGATGGATAGTATGGATTGGTTGGTGTACCACACACCAGCGACCTGGTTGGTGTGGGTACGTGTCGTGCAAGGATGAGTGTTGATGCTCCTCGAGCTCGAGTTGTACAAATAGTTCAAAGGAGATCAAAGTTACATGGGCCCCACAATAATGTATTTATTATATCCACGTCGTTCATCAATTCAAAGAGATAATTTTAGATCATGAGCCCAAAAATGAGTCATATCCAAAGCTCAAGTGGACCACACCATAAATAGCAATGGGGACAATGATTCTCACCGTTAAAACATTCGTAGGGCCCACCATAACGTTTATTTTCCATCCAATCTGTTCATGAGGTCACACAACCTTGATGAAGAGGAAAAACAAATATCATATTGATCCAAAACTTCTATGACTCCCAAAAGGGTTTTAATGGTAAACGTTCAATCTCACGCTGCCTTTTTCAATATGGTCCACTTGATCTTTGGATCTGTCTTATTTTTTGGCTCAAGCCTCACTACGAGCTCACCAAATGGATAAACAGTTTGGATATAACATATACCTCATGATGGGACCCACGAAACTTGGTGATGTCAACACACCATCAGGTCAGTGGTGAGTGGTGCACCAACCCATCTGCTTCCCGTAACAAGTGCTCAAGGCCCTTTTTTCGAAGCAAAGAGGGTTCCGGCGTTCCGGAACCCTAAATTCTCTCCCAAATCTATCATTTGGCTGAGGATTTCTTCAAATTTCGTCGAGGATTTCTCCAGATTTCGCGATTTCTCTAAATTTCAACAGATTTCGCCCAAATCTCTCCCAAATCAGAGATTTTGTTTGCACTAACCTACAAATGACGCTTCAATTCGAATGGCCCATCAAACGCAGCTTCCGATCAGGGCAATCTCCTTTATAGGTACCGAAATCTACTGTTGAAAATTTTTCTTTTTTCATTTCATTTTTTTTTTCTTTTTTTTTTTTTCTTTTTTTTTTTTTCCGAATAATGATGTTGTTCGAACATCTTAGAGTTGGCTACGGTAGCCCCTGTAAAGCAAATTTCTTGAAAAAACAAATAAAATCCCAATAAAAGTGATAATATCATTGATATTGCACGATATTTTGATATATTGAACGATATTTTGTGATAATATGCAATATTTATCGATATATCGATCGATACAAAGTATTCTGTAAAATTTTCCAATTTTTTAGTCTCTTCCGAAGGGTTTCGTATCGTTGGACCGCGATACAGATAATATTGGCCGATATATCGGTATTTCGAACACTGGTTTCATCATGGTTAGTTCTATCCCAGACTAAATATACTTGTGATTTTCCAACATGGCTAATTGCAAACCTCTCACTACTCGTGTTGTTTCTTCTGAGTGTCATCCTTATGATAGTGGTCCTCTCCCTGATCCATCTACGTATAGCAGTATAGTTAGGGCCTTACAGTATCTCATTCTCACTTGACCTAACTTTTACACTGAACTTAATGTATGTGTTAAAAAAATAAAAATAAAAAACTTAATGTGTCAGTTTATGCACCAGCCTGTTGTGTCCCATGTCCATCTTGTAATGCATAGTCATTGGATTGTGAAAGAAATTCTTTCTCATGGCCTTCACAGTTGCTCAAGTTCCTCTCTCCATAATTGCAAACAATCTGAGAGGAGTGTTAAAGAATAGTGATGTATCATGTATGTTAGGAAATTATGGTGTTATTCATGTAAGACATTCTTTGTAAACACTATGTCCTGTGAGGGTATTGTTGCAATCTATGTAAATCTTTTCTATGGGGATTGGGAAGATCTCTAGAATCTTCTAGGTAGACTGAGAAGCCGATAAATGTCATACCGTTATACTCATTCCATTTATTCAATAGAGAAACAATTCTTAACCTTCGATGTTCTTTTCGAAGAGCTCTGTGGCTTTTGCCCACAGCGAAGGCTGCAATGCTTAAGAGTGTGGCTTGTCTCAGCAGAGGGACAACCCCTTCATGCAAACCTGGCCAAAATGCCACGCCGCAGTAGCCACTAGCACCAACAGATGTCAAACTATACACATGGCCAAGGCTACATCCCTTTGGGGGGTGACTTTCATACTCAAACTATGAACTTCGAAGTGCGGATATGAACAAATGGTGTCAAAGTCAGCACAGGCCTCTACATCCTCCCTATGCAGCCGTACAGCAGCTTCAGCCATTTTCAACTAAGATGCTTTCAACATCCATGTATGATTTTAAAGGGCACTAGGTCGAAAATGCACAGAAGCTTTATATATATAACCCATAAGAGTCCAGACAGAAGCAAGTGGTGAAAGAATTCTATTAGCACTTCTGCTCAGCAGCTCATAAAGGCAGTCCAGGCTGTAGGATTAAATAACTGAGGATGGAACATACCCGTGAGCCACATATTCCATTAGAACACTTCATTTTTTTTAATAAGCTTCCACTAAAACATTATACACAAGCAAAGGGATCACAAATAATTGTGGAGCAGCAAAATCCAGCCTAAAGAACCACAAAGTCTAGCATAGATAAGTTATATAGATTATATACATGAAGCAAGAAGGGTCAGATCATACACCTTATGCAAAACAACAGCATCAGCTCTAGACCTAAGAACGCGAAGAACAGAAGTAAGCTCTAACTGCAGTTGCTGAAGGCGGGTATGTATCTGACTTTGAAAATTATCTTTATCACCAGAAGCCAGTTCCTTCCTTGTGTTTCTAATCTCATTCATACTCTCAGTTATGCTACGCTTCCCATCATTCACAACCACATCACTTGAAAAGTTGTGATCTATTGTCCTTTGCTTTCCACTTCCATAGGGAACAATTTCAGCAGCTGCACATGAAAAGACAACAACAACAACAACATATAAATGGAGCAATGCTTTTAAACCAAAACAAGCCACTTGAAAGTAAACTACCTTCGAATTCAGTTTCTGGGAAACCTGCCCTTCGAACACTCCACATCCTCCACATTTCTGGCTTCAGGGAGCTAAACGTGCCATTAAAGTCTGAGGATGTTCCATTTTGAAAATGCACATCTATAGACTCATCAAACTCTTTGCCAGATCTACTTCTTCTTTCACTTCTAGCAACTGTCTTTTACAGGTAATAAATATTGCATGTTAAGTTTCAGAATCTATTTAAGAGACGTTCACAGATTAACAGAACAAGGCAAGTAACTCCACCTTGATATTTTTTTTATTGGTAATTGGAGATTTTAATAGAAGAAAACCAAAACAGCCCAAGTGTACAACAGCGAAAATTCAACCTTGCTCTATTTAGTTCAACCTTCAGATGTAAAATGACAACGGTGCATGCACATGCAATTCTTCTAAATGTTTTACCATCACCCAATCCAACATGCCTACTTTTACCACTGTTTCTCCTAGAATAGCCATCTAGAGAAAATAAGTCTCTAAGAAGATCAAGAAGCAGGCCATGTTTACCTTATGGTAAAAACCAGTGTTTCAAATAGCGTTCGTAGCATTCGCTACGTAGCGTAGCGCTATGTAGCATACTAAATAGCGTAAATCTCTTGTAGTGTACGCTACAGCTACGTAGCGTGTACCGTACACTACCATGTATTTTTTACTGTTTTATTTTATTTTTTATTCTTTTTTTATGTTTCTTTGTATCTAGTGTTGAGGTATGTAACACTCACTTGTATTATACGTGCTACTTTTGGCTTGTGACTGGTGGTATCAATTAGACATTATTAATTAACGTGGTTTGCTTAGAAAGTTGTTGATGTGATAATTATTTGATTTTTTTTATATATGTAGATTGCCTTTTGATAAATGATAATCAATAGCTTGTTTGAACATGCTTATACTTGAAAAAATTAATAATTTTTTAGGCATTTTTATATTTTTTCCTTTTTGTCTTACTATTTATCATATTTTTCCAATTTTTAAATTAAAAAATAGAAGTATCGTGTAACTTATGCTACACACTACACTATTTGTGCTACACGCTACAAAGAGTTGAGCGCTACGCAACACACTACCGCTATTTAAAACACGGGTGTTTAAAGCCTGTAAACACTTTACAAGCAAATTCAGGCATACAAACATCCACTGTTTGTAGCTAAAAGATTTTATAGGCATCCAAATCGCCCCTAAGAAAAAGGAATATAATTTTCCGCAATGCATGCATCGTTTATTTGCGGGAAGGGGAATTGGTGGACCAACTATTCATGTATTGTGGTATCTCAAGGAAAGTTTGGGATGGGTTCTTCATGCTCCTGCACATTGAATGGGTTATGCCCAAACAGATTGGGGTTTTATTCTCTATCTGGCACTTTGCTCGGACTAGCAGAAAGAAAAGAACCATATGGTGTTTGGTGCTCCCAGCATCTCATGGGCTATTTGGATGGAGCACAATAGCAAGACTTTCTGCCACATGGCTTATAATCATGACTAGATCTTTCGTAAGACTAAATGCATGGTTGTGGAATGGGCTAAAGTGTCAAGTGTCCTTGGGGTAAGTCCACTGGAGGCTTTCCAGGGTAGTTGGGGGGAACTCTCTTCATTGGATTGATAGGATGATTTATCATCATCTTTTGTAATCACCTGTTTTTCTTTCTTTTAATAGAAATTTTCGTTGTCCGTCAAAACAAGAAGATGAAGAAGATGAAGAAGAAGAAGAAGAATAAAAGAAAAGAATTTAAAAAAACAAAAAACAAAAGAAAGAAAGAAAGAACCAAAAAAGAAAGAACGAAAGTCATGTGGTTGCTCTTCATGTCATGTGATTTGAGTTACCAAGATGACGAGGTTTATCTTGGTGGTAAAGGTTGATAATATTTTTATCCTTGCACGCATTGTTCAAAGTATCCCCGATATTACGATAATATCGTAGATATTATCCGTATCTCCAACTCGGCGATACTGATAACACTCGTAACGATACCAATAAGACTGGTACTATCAGAAATTCCAAGACTTGGCAATATATCACTAAGTATCGCCAATACATTGCTATGCCAATATTTTCGACTGTGTAAATTCTAAGTCTCGCTTGTATCGCCAATGTATCGATATCGCCAATATTTTCGATCGTGTAAATTCCATGTGTTGCTTGTATCGCCAATGTTTTTGCAATATTTTGAAAATATTGTTAATGCATCGATAATCGCTAAAACCTTGTTTATTATAAAAATAAAATTAAAAAAATCATTTCAATTTTTTTTATAGGTGCATGGTTGTATGTGTTTGTGTGTATGTATATGTATTATGGGATGGATGAATGGTTGGATGGTTGGATGGATGGATTGAAGGCCAGATAGGTATATTGTTTTAGTTCATTTACTTTTATGTCTTAGTTATTGTATTATCATAGGAAGTGACAATAGCAGTTTTCTTTAGTACCCAAGTGCATATAATTACTAGGCCTGCTGCAAAACTAAAAGATGTCAGGAAGGTAGGATTTTTCCCAAACAATAAATGGAGATTGAATGATCCAGCAGACACTATTTTCGTATCTAAGAGTGCCTCCTAATAAAATTACAAGTGGCGCCCCATTTGTCAACATTAAATATCAGTGAGACTAAGAGGAGGACTAGAGGAAGGGATAATGTGCTGGATGAGGAGATGCGGTGTTGACACCGTCCAAGAATGATCATCAATTGTCAGGAAAATCAGATCCTAGAGACTATTTGCTTCCATTTTCTGTTTGATAATGCAGTCAGAGTCAAACTATATTAGGATGAAAGGTATAAAGATCTGAAAAATCTACAATTTGAAAATTCATGTCGGTGATTTCGTATGGTGCAAGCAATACAAAACAAACCAGAGATACAGCACTCATCAATAATCCAGTTTCTCTTTAAAAGCACCAATCCATGATCCAGTTATTTCCCATGCAAAAGCCCAATCCTAAAAACAGTGGTTTCGGAGACTCACCCGCATCTGTAGAGACACCCTGCCAGGCATTATCACCTTCTTTCCCCAAGATCCAACCACTGTCTTCTTTCTCACCAGACTCAATGGCATATAGAAGATTCCTTTCTTTCTCAAGTCTGCTCAATATACCCTCAATTCCAGAATCCTCCCCAACCCCAATTTCTCTGATAACAAGAAAGAAACAGACAAATTGACAATGAGAGAAAAGCAGTTCTGCAAAAGTACACAAAATTGTTAAAAGAAGGACAAGAGAGAGAGAGAGAAGAACCATCGGCCCAGCAACCATACATTGATCTACCGGAAGAAGACGAAGAAGCTGTGGTATCCGCCTGGTCACTAGTGCTACTACCAGAAAACCTTTGTTGAAAGACTCTGCTATCGTCGAGCAAGAAACCACCAATGCTGTCGATACTCCCATCATCCCCCGGAGAATCCACGGGCTTCTCATCCAAATCCCAGCCGTACGCGAGCCAACCACCCCGGGCGGCGATCGCTTCCGCCAAATCCATCCTCCCAGCAGCAATAAACTCCTCTCTCGTCGGAAACGCATTAGGGTTGGGGGATTTCAGCATGAAATCGAGGATCTCATCCTCCAATGCTGCAGCGCCCGAATCCGCCTCTCCATCATCATTGGCCGAAGAAGACAATGACGATGATGATGAGGATACCGTCCTCGTCTTCCGTTCATCGTACTCATCCCGCCGTTGAAGGAACAGAGCCGGTCCCACACTGGCGAGCAGATGGTGGTGGTGCTGCCGATGGTGGTGGTGGTGGTGGAGATGAGATTCTTGGTTCCGAGTTCTTGGAGAGACGACAAGAAAAAGACGGTGAGGAGAGAAATTAGGGCATTTTGACGGGGCGGAGAGGAAAATGGTGGTGTGGTGATGAGATATCATCCCTTCTGCATTTCTCCAAGAAAACGAAAGAGAATATATGCTTCTTTCTTCTTCTGCTTGTTCTTCTCTGAGAAATCGATTCGTCTCTTTCTTTTCTCTTCCGAAAGAAGAAAATAAAGAAGAACTGGGAAGCAAGGAACGACAAACTCGTGAAAGATGAGCAGTGCTGAAAATAGAAATTTAAAAAACAAGAAAAAAAAATTGAAGAAGAAGAAGAATCGAGTTTTTCTTTTCTTGTAAGAAGGGATTTCTTTTTTACTTTCTGTAATTCTTCTGTGACGGATTTGTCTGAACTGAGCTTATCGCCCTCCACACGCTGCCTTCAAGGTCGTTAATCACAATTGAAGTCGAGAACTGAAGGGATTCGCGCGAATCGCCTGCGACGGTTGATTTGCTTTGCACTCCCCTTCGAACACGTGGCTGTACGGTTGATTTATGAGGGGAGGTGGATTCCGTACTGCCCCGCCCGAGCGCGGGCGCGGCCTCGCGATCCACCGAGGTGGGTTGGATCCCTGACCGTGTGGCCCACCTTAATGAATGTGACTTATATCTACGCCGTCCATCCATTTTGAAAACTCAATTTAAGTACTGATCCCAAAACTGAAGAAGATCGAAATCTCAGTGAACCGTAATAAAGGAAATAGTTGTAATCAACCACTAAAAACTTTTCCGTGGACCACAAAAGTTTTGAATCAAGTTGATATTGGTGTGGTATCTTCGTCCATGTCGTTGCGACCTTATCAAAAGGTTGGATAGAAAATAAATATTCCGTTAGCCCCACGCAGTTTTTAATGGTTGGGATTCAATCACAACTATTTCCTATGACATGTTAATCAAGATTTTTTTTCTTCAAAGTAGCTGTCAGAATGGATTGACGTGTGAATGAAAGGTGCCGAAGACACCCTGCTCTATAGATCAAGTGGTAGACCGAGTGAAGGATACCTCGTTTCATCGCTAAGGTCTTTGGCATCGTTTCCCTGGTGGGGTGGCTAACCGTGAAGTGTGAACTGGCAGTGGCTGTACTAACAAACTAATAAGGAAAAAAAAAAGGTGCCGAAGTGAATTAGTTAGGGTACTACAAACCGGGTTTCTAGTTGGTGTCGGTGTATCAACGTCAATAAATTTTGTAGGTTCCATCCTAAAGTATGTGTTATATCCAAAGTGCTCATCTATTATGGTGAGTTCGTCACGAAGCTTGAGCTTAAAAATAAGAATGATCTAAAGATTAAATTACACTGCAACAAACAGTAATGGAGATTGAACATTTAACATTTAAACCCTTTTGGGAGTAACATAAGTTTTGAATTAATATGCTATTAGTTTTTCCTCATCATCCATGTCTTTTTGTCCTTATGTACAAATTGGATGGAAAATAAATGTTATAGTAAGCCCTATGAATATTTTAATAGTGAAAATCATTATCCCCATTGTTATTTGCAGTGTGGTCCAGTGAATCTTTAGATACGATTCATTTTTTGGCTCATACATTAAAATAATTTTGAGAAAATGAAGAACAATGTAAATATAAAAAATACATTATTTTGAGGCTCATTTAATTTTAATCTCCTTTCAACTGTTTGTATCAAAGCTCGAGGAGCATCAACGCTCATCTTTGCACGGCATGTACCCACACTAACTATATCATTAGTGTGTGGTACACTAGCCAATCCACTTCTTGTGGTTTATATGTCATTTATTTTATTTATTTTTGTTAGCTTGTTAGTACACTTACTGTTGATTCACACTTCACTGTTGGCCACCCCCACTAGGGATCGATACCAGGACCTCAATGTTGAAACAAGGTATCTTTCACCCAATCTAACACTTGAGATATGGATTAGGGTGTTAAGTCCATATATAATAGTGAGCCCCACATTTAGAAATCGGATCCATCCAAAGTACACTTAAAGCTTGACACATGCAAAGTTTTAAGGAGTTGTCATGTCATGATGTATGGGTTTTATTCTATATAAATTCTTCTATATTATTTTAGAATATAAGTCTAAAATGATGTAAATCCAAGGATTAAATGAACCACACGATAGGAAGTACAAAATGAGGTAAATCCAATGGTCAAATAAACCACACCTTGATGATGATCATGTCTTTCATTAAAATCTTCTTAAGACTCATATTGGTGCTTATTTGTCATGGAACCTGTTCATTAGATCATATGGACCCGAATGAAAGAAAATACAAATATCAATTTGATCTAAGAAATTCATCCACTCTTAAAAAGTTTTCAATGATATTTATTTAATTACCACTCTTTGCTTCACTCAAGCCTTAGTTCTCCCATTTCCTCGCATCCAAACAAAATATTTAAATTTCTAATACATTTCATTAATTCCCACGTAAATATAATTGAGTAAGCACAATTCATGTACCTCCAATTTCATGTTCCATCTACCTTCATTTGTAAGCTCTTAACCCAATCCTAATATACTATGGAAAAATGGATGGACATTATGAGTAAAACCCATACATCACTGTGGCCCTAAGAGCCCTTGCTCTTGCCAAGCTCAAGACAGGCAGTAATATCCAATCGTCATTCATTTACGAGAAAAACATGAATATAAGATGTTGTAATCATATATTTGTGTCCGCCATGATAGGTATTTGATATCTATTCAGTCCAAAAATTAGGGGCCTTGGAAAAATTAAGTAGCCCACACCGTAGGAAACAATAGAGATAGGAACGTGTATATTGAAACCTTCTCGGCATCCATGATGATGTTTATATTACATCAAACCCATTCATAAGTGAATACCACAAGAGTGAAGGCCAAAAAAAAAAAAAAAAAAAACATCATACTTATCCAAAATTTTAATGGGCCACAATGTGGTTTTAATAGCAGGCATCACAATCCCTTTTTTTTTTTTTTCAGTGATGTGGAACAAATGAGTGGCGGATCTGCCCTATTTTTTGTAAGGCAGCTAAAATAGGCGGGTGAAAATTCATGGACGGAGTGGATTCAATATTTACATCACGGTGGGCCCTACAGAGCTTTTTGTTCCGTGGCTCCATCAATACTCGCGTTTGCGTGGCTCCGACACACTCACGCCTTCACAAAACGGTTATGCGTTCCCCCCAAAACAAGTCGTCGTGCGCATCGTCCCATATGATGGGCGATTCACGCAAATAGCCGCCCGCATTTTGAAAATAAAATAGCGGTGGTTCATTCTCTTCACACGTGCCACTGATATGCAGCAATCCAGACCATCCAAATTGTGATTCCCATTTTGGATGATGCGTATGTCTAAAATCACACTGACTAAGAGACCCTAGACATTCATCAATGGACATCAAATGGATGGTTATAATTAAAATAATGACTCGTCCAAATTAGAAAAGGAAAATCAGATGTTTGTATTATATCCTGATCTCCATCATCGTTGGGCCAGAGATTTGAACGGCCTGGATTTACGTAAAACTATGGCATATATGCGTTGAAAGTGGTGCTAATCTAACATAGGAGTGTATACCTCCAATGCTATTATTTTGTAATTAAAATATAAAAAAACAAAACTAACTTTTCATTGCCAAATCAGTAGTGGTTGCTTGTTGCCCGTCTCCGCGTGGAATTATGGATATACAAAGAACGTGCTCGGAGAATCTGAAAACGACGGTTCAAAAGATTTGTGTGGTTGAGCCGGTTGAACTGGGATTTGGTAAAGCCATCTCCTCACGGTACACTAGGCAGTTTGATTTAATAATCCAGACCGTCTGTATCTTATTTTAAGTGGTTTAGATGGCAAATGGTTCAAAATACACAGAGAGGATCTTCCTAGCCTTCTGATCGGTGGCTTCTAAAATAAACGGTAGAAAACATTACATGATACTCGGTGCAAGAAAAATGGAGAATGAATGGCTAGGATTGTCTTGATTTTGTTGGTGTGAATTAAAAAGAAAAAGAAAAACACCTTCATTGGCACAAAAGGAGTATAGCAATTGATGCTTCGCCTTACCACGTGTAATGTGTACTCATAATTCCATGGGATCAGCTCCCAGCTTTGATGAACGACGTCCCAAAAATATCCCTTCATGTGGTCAGCTCTAAGCATTTTTTTTTAATGTTTGTCATGTAAATATATGGTCTAAAGAATTCATATTTCTTAAATATATATGTACATGCCAAGAATTGAAAATTCTTCTGTATTTACATGCCAAAAATGGAAATGTTATAGAAACCAAATGAAGAGATTTGACAGGCATGAGAAGACTTTTTAATATGGTTTATCTAAGATAGGGTCATCATTGAAGAAAATATTTCAAATAAAATAATATGATATAATATATTAGAAGGAAAAAAACAAAAGAAAGCTTCTCCTGTTTTTTTTCACAGTGTGGTACGCGCCTCTCCCTGACAAAATGTGCACCCAATCTTGAATTAGAGCCTACGACTAACCTAAAATCTGTAATTCTTAAGAAACTAAGAAATTCGAAAACTTAATCGAGAATACTAATCACCAAAGCCTACCCAGGTGGTAACTTATAACATGATCCATATAAGGCACAGGGACCCCATAGGACCACCGAAACTAATCAAAAGAATCCCGATGTGCAAAAGTTCATCCTAGTGGCAATCTGATTGCTCGGCACCATCCGGCAAGAAGGGCCCACCGGAGATCATTACAAGGTTGTGGGAGTGATCAAGATGCAAAATTAGTGAAGAGGCCGCAATCCGCCCCTATCAACATCACTCCGTGCTCCACGCACATCTTTGAGATTTTTGAAGGGGTTAAGAGAGAGATTTGACAGTTGGGTAATTATTAGGTTGTCACCCCTTGATAAAACAGTTAATTTTTCCCTTAAAAAGAGGTAAAATTACGAGCTTTACCACTTATCAATCCAGCTTAAAGGCTTTACCACTTATCAATCCAACTTAAAGGTACCACGTATACCCTAGCCAACCACATATCTCCACATGGCATTTCTACCCCCTGAGTTCCCATTTATTACAGCAATGCTATGGACTCTTCCATAAAATATCCATGCCCTATCCCATTCTTTGGGCACAACAATTGAGGGAAGAGAGAGAGAGAGTTCTACCCACTTGAGCAGAGTAGACAAGTATAAAAAGAGTAGTGGAAGGATAAGAGTAAGGGTAAAAGAGTGAGTGTGTGAGAGTAAGAGTGTCCATTTACCCTATCTCAGACATCCAACGCAACATTTACATGCATCTAATGTGGGACTTAATCTATATGCGGAATAGTCCCACGGATCTGTCTGTGCATGGGACATGGCGATCAGGGGTTCAGATAGCTTACTTAGCTGAGACGCCGCCATGGAAGCCGGATAAGAACACCAGAATACCAGAATTCCTTTAGAGCTTAGGATCTTCCTCTCTTTCACACCCTTTCTGCAAATTAGTAGATGGGACTCGAATTTTTGCTGTCGTGTAGGATCGGGGACCCAGCTCTCTTTTATAGAGTCTGTGGAAAGAGAGTTTGAAACCCATCACAACTCTCTCTCCCATGCTCCACATTGTAGCATCCTAGTACAACTCAAATTACTGTCTGCGTAAGACAGTTATAGCATTCCAGCCCTAGTACGCAAAGCTGCGCAGATAGACTGCGCAGCGCATCACCTGAAGTGGGGCCCACTGTTCTACTCAATCATCCAGTCCAACTGAATGACAATCCAAACCGTTGATCAGTAAGGCCCACTAAACAGAGTTCTTACATTCTCCCACTTGGGCCTTATTGAGCAACGTCAATGATGGTCATATAGAATAATTTTGAAAACAAGTTTTGATCATTTAAGAAAATATCTAAATGGTTAACCAATGAAACAGTTGGACAGTATGAGTAATGCTATTCAATCTGGTCCATTAAGACAGTCAGTATCGAAACGCGGTAGTCATCACAACATTTAATTTAGGCGAAGTGAGTCTAAGCGCGATCACAAATACTTTCAATCTTAACGACATAGATCACGAACTAGGAAATATGGTATAAGGATTACACACTTTAGTATGATAATATATGCCTATCCTTAAGAGGTCCTGAAGCTTTTTCATATCTCCAACGAGACACAACTGTAGTTCCACTTATTCAAAATTTGCGCATATATATAAATAAGCAGAAATAAATCTTTATATCAAAATCATCCAAACAAACTGTATAAAACGAGATCTCTAAATGTCTGTGAAAATTAAAGTACGCTCAACTCCCACTAACTAAAAAATATCTGTGGGATCAATGACTCCCATGGATGTTACATGCTCCTGAAATGGCGTGATAGGGAGCCCTTTAGTGAGCGGATCTGCAATCATCTGCTTAGTGCCGATGAATTCCATGGACACTTGATGATTCTGAACCCTTTCCTTTACAACAAGATACTTAATATCGATATACCTCGACCTTGACGAATGCTTGTTGTTACTAGAGAAGGAAATAGCAGCCGAATTATCGCAAAATATTTTCAATGGTTTCGGGATATGCTCCAATACTCACAAACCTGAAAAGAAACTCTGCAACCATAGTGCCTGATTAGATGCCTCATGGCAGGCAATAAATTCAGTTTCCATAGTAGATGAGGCTGTGGTAGATTGTTTCACGCTTTTCCACGACACAGCTCCTCCCACCATCATGAAGATATATCCTGAAGTAGACTTCTTAGTATCGACGCAGCCTGCGAAGTCTGCATCTGAATATCCGATCAACTCCAACTGATCAAACCTTCTGTATGTGAGTCCGAAGTCTTTTGTTCTCCGAAGATATCGTAATACTTTCTTTGCTGCTATCCAATGTTGCATTCCTGGATTAGATAGATATCTTCCCAACATTCTAGTGACAAAGGCAATGTCTGGTCGCGTACAGACTTGAGCATACATGATGCTCCCTATTACTGATGCGTACGGAAATTCTTTCATTCGATTCTTTTCTAAATCATTCTTTGGACACTGAAATAAATCAAATTTGTCGCCCTTCACAATGGGGGACTTTCCTGAAGCACAATTTTGCATGCCATACCTTTCGAGTACCCTAGCAATATAGGCCCTCTGTGACAAGCTGAGCAGTCCAAGTGTTCTGTCACGGCGAATTTCAATGCCGATGATGTAAGAAGCTTCACCAAGGTCTTTCATTTCAAACTTTTGAGATAAAAATTTCTTGGTATCTCTTAACATCCTGGTATCACTGCTAGCTAACAGAATGTCATCAACATACAAAATCATCATAACGAACTTACTCCCACTGGTTTTAATGTAGATGCATTCATCTGCAGTGTTTTCTACAAAGCCATATGAAGAAATTACTTCATGAAACTTAAGGTACCACTGCCGCGATGCCTGTTTCAACCCATAAATGGACTTCTTAAGTTTGCAAACTAAATGTTCTGCGCCAGTAGCTACAAACCCTTCGGGCTGTAACATGTACACATTCGTATTTAGATCCCCATTGAGAAATGCAGTCTTTACATCCATCTGATGTAACTCTAAATCCATATGAGCTACAAGAGCCATTATGATCCTGAATGAGTCTTTCTTGGATACTGGTGAGAAAGTCTCCTTAAAGTCAATGCCCTCACGTTGGTTAAAACCCTTGGCAATAAGTCTGGCTTTATATCGTTCGACATTACCTTTGGAGTCCCGTTTGGTTTTAAATATCCATTTACAACCAATCGGCCTTATTCCAGTGGGTAACTCTACAAGATCACATATTTTATTGTCCTGCATGGATTTCAACTCATCTTTCATGGCATTAAACCAACGAGAAGGATTAGCACTTTGTTTGACTTGTGTAAAGGATTCAGGATCCTTTTCCACCCCTATGTCAAAGTCGTGTTCTTGTAAGTATACGATGTAATCGTCTCGATTTACAGGCCTTCTCTCTCTTTCAGATCTTCTTAATGGTTCAGTTTGTTGGGTTTGATCTTGATTTTTCTCATCAGTGGTTTGTATATGAGGTTCTACGTGGTGCTTGCAGTGATTGCAGAATCGACTGCATCATTAATGTCCACGTGATCTGGATTGACTATGACAGGAGTCACGGTCCTTTGTCCCTCAAATATAAAATTTCTTATGTTCGTGCTCCCACTGTTTTCGGTGTCCTCAATGAATCTGGCATTCCCAGTCTCAACAATCCTGATGGAGTGGGAAGGACAGTAGAATCGATTGCCTTTTGATCTTTCTGGGTATCCAATGAAGAAACAACTTATGGTTCTAGGATCAAGCTTCTTTTCATGCGGGTTATAAATTTTGGCCTCAGCAGAACAACCCCAAACATGTAGATATCGGAGACTTGGTTTTCTCCCATTCCACAACTCAAAAGGAGTTTTCCTTACTGCTTTGCTGGGAACCCTGTTTAATATATGAACTGCGGTTTTGATCGCATCACCCCACAGGGATTCTGGTAATGTTGAATTGCTGACCATACTTCGCACCATATCCATAAGGGTGCGATTATGTCTCTCAGCAACTCCATTCTGCTCTCGAGTACCAGGCATAGTGTACTGAGCAACAATGCCACAATCCTGCAGGTATTTGGCGAATGGCCCTGGATTGCGTCCTGATTCATCATATCTGCCATAGTATTCACCACCACGGTCAAATCTGACAACTTTAATTCTCTTATCGAGTTGATTTTCAACCTCGGCTTTATAGATTTTAAAAGCATCCAGGGCATCTAATTTCTCACTGATAAGGTATAGGTACCCAAAGCGAGAGTAGTCATCTATAAAGGTAATGAAATATTTGTGGCCACTCCATGAGGCTGTAGGGAATGGTCCACAGATATCTGTATGTATAACCTCTAATAGATCTACACTCCTGGTTGCACCTTTCTTTCTCGTTCTAATCTGTTTTCTTTTTATGCAATCAATGTATACTTTATAGTCAGAGAAGTCTAGAGAATACAAAATTCCTTCTCGCACAAGCCTGTATAATCTCTCACAAGATATATGGCATAGCCGCCTGTGCCACAACATGGAGGAATTCTCATAGTCTAGTCTTCGCTTGGATCCCACTACATTTCCATACAAGGTATTAATATTATAGACATGAGAGGCAATCAAGTCTAATTGGTATAAGTTGTTTACTAAAGAGCCTGTTCCAACTTTAATCGAATTAAAGTAAATATTAAAACTTTTATTTCCAAAGTGGAACAAATATCCCAACTTATCCAAACAGGAAATTGAAACTAAATTGCGCCTTATAGACAGCACACAGAATGTATTTACTAAATTCAAAAAATGACCAGTTTTCAACTTAAGCCTATAGATTCCTATTGCCTCCACGTCAACTTTGACACCATTGCCTACGTATACTGAGCGCTCCGCATCAGTTAGTGGCCTGGCCTGTAGTAATTCCTGCATAGAAGTGCATATGTGAATAGTAGTTCCTGAATCTATCCACCAGGAATTCACTAACACATCGGTCAGATTAGATTCAAAATAGACAAGAACAGAATGATTACCTTTCTTTATGAGCCAATCCTTAAAACCTTCGCAGTCTTTCTTTAAATGACCCGTCTTTTTACAAAAGTAGCACGGTTTGCCTTTAACCCGTTTGCGTTTAGATCCATTTCCAGATTGATTCTCATGGTTTCCAGATGGAGGACCAGAGAATCTATTATTAGAACCTTGTTTCCTCTTCCTTCTACCTTTATTCCCTTGCCCATGCCCTTGTCCTGAAGTCACCATATTAACATTTTGAACTTTTATCATCTGTCTGATCCTATCTTCTTCTTGGACGCACTGAGTGATGAGTTCATCCAATGACCATATGTCTTTCAGAGTGTTATAGTTTACCAGGAATGTGCCGAATTGGGGAGGTAGGTTGTTCATGATCAAATGAACCATTTGATCATCAGTGAGTACAAGCCCTAGAGCACGGATCTTAGAAACAACTTCGATCTGCTCTATAATGTATTCACGGATGTTGCCTTTTCCATCGTAGGACGAGCGAGTCAATTTATTCAAAAGAATGCCCACTTCAGATTTATCAGATTTCTTGAATCGTTTTCCCATTTCAGTCAGGAAAACTTTAGCCTTATCTGTTTCAGGCATGACACCCTTCATCGATTCAGAAATTGAATACTTAATGACTTTCAGGCATGTATCATTTGATCTAAACCATGCAACCCATCGATTATATTCAGCTTCAGTGGCATTATCAGATGGTTTTGGCGGTTCTGGTGTTATCAGGGCAAGATCTAATTGAAGACAGCCCAGTACAACTTCAATGACATTCTTCCATTGAGTATAATTAGACTCATTTACGACAGAGACTTGATGCATATTAGTTGGAATTGAGACTGAAATATAAGAGATACACATATACTCACATTAATTCATAGTTTCACAAAAGCAATTTTGTGAATGTAAACAAATATCAGGCAAAGTTAATCAATTCAGTTGCTAAGGGAGGCATCAACTGAATCATCCAGGATGAAAATGGGCTCAACCATTACATCTTAGTGGGAATTTGTTACATCATCATCATTCCTCCTGTGGGAGGAAATAATAACATGTTAGTGATCCTCCTGAACATGAAGCTGAGTGATGTAAGTCATGTAAATTTGAGACACTCAACACCTATGGGTGAGATGAGTCTTTCAGTTTTACATTACCAGCACCATTTACTTCACCCGTTCACTTGACTGCCAAACGGTAATCGTCTATGTTTTCGTTACCGTACGCATGAAAACGTGAACGCAACTGTATGCAATCTTTCTGATCCCAATGTTACAAGTCTGTACTTGTAAAGTTTTCATCGATTGAGGTCACTATGGTGGCTAACACAACCAAATCCAAAACTACAAATATAGACTTTAAGATTGCTATTATAATCCTGCCTCTCTATGGATTATATCTTAATTATTCTGATGCGGCCCACTAGATAGTTAGTTTTGATCAATGGAAAATAGATGATCTAAAGAGAGAAACTGTCAGATATGTTTCGCTTTCTATGATCCAATGGTCTGTAATAATATTAAGGATGGGTAATGGGCCTAAATAGGGGCTTCATCAAAATTTAATTTGTATGATCTATACATCATCCTTAAGGCACTCATAATTAGAATAGAATTATCACAAGATGGGTGGTAATAATCAATAATACGTTTAGTTCAATTATAGTGCATACATACCCTTGATCCCTGCTTAGTGAATATTCTACATGAGATGCCTACGGAATACATAATTGATGATTTAGATTTATTAATCAATGTCCACAATGTAAACACAATGTTTACAATGTCAATCATATATGACCTTGGCCCATCAATGGTTATGAAAAATCAGGCCCATGGATGTCTTTTAGAAGACTAATGGCCCAAATATTCAGTGGAATGTGCCCAAGGACAAGAAATGAGTTTACACATCATGTCAGGCCTTGTTCATAGACCCAGAGAGCGGATCCGATTGAACTGCAATCGGGTCTAGAGAACGGATCCGATTACACTAAAATTGGGTCGGAGGACCCGTCCTCTTATAAGGTCGGTTTTCGACCTAATTCCATTCACAGAAGGAAAAAACGCAGGTCGTTTTTTTTTGACCGAATGTCTGCGGCGAGGAAGGAGCCGGTAGATCTCGACCCGCTGTAAGCAGTCTCGGAAAAAGAAGAAGAAAGAGAGATGAATCTCATCTGTTCTCCTCTGTCCGCTCGATCAGATGAAGAGAAGATCGACAACGGCATCTCCTCAGTTTCGAAAACATCGTCTGAAGAAGCGGCAGCGGCTGTGGCATTGGCTGCCATTGATGGACGCTGAAGCACGAGACGCTGGCAATGGCTCCAGATGGAGGAAGAAAGGAGGTTCAGAGCCATCACCATCGTCTGCACGAGTGGAAGAACCAATCGTTCATGGCGGTCTTCACCAATTCATAAGTATGGGTATACAAATCCCTAATTAACGGGATTTAGGGTTTCGAATCTGAAATCCCCAATATTTGGATTTGGGATTAAAATCCCTAATTCCGAATTTGGGATTCGAAATCCCTAATTGGATGACTGGATTTCAAAATCCTGATTTGGGGTTTTGAATCCAAAATCCCTAATTTTCAGAATTTGGGAATCTGGATTTCGAAATCCCTAATCAGATATCTGTATTTAGGGGTTCGAATCCAAAATCCCTAATTTAACTGGATTTGGGGATTTCAAAATTGAAAACCCTAATTATCTGCTGAATACAGGGATTCTAAATCCCTAATCTTAGCTGGATTTTTAGGGTTTATGAGACTGAAATCCCAATATTGGATTTGGGATTAAAATCCGTAAACATTAACACAGCTTCAAATTTGGGAAAAATTAAACCCTGCTTATCTATATGGGTTTTGAATCTGAAATCCCTAATACGAACCTGAATTTGAAAATTAGATGAATCTGATCATCATGCCTTTGCACAGATGGCTCTGATACCAACTGTGGGACTTAATCTATATGCAGAATAGTCCCACGGATCTGTCTGTGCATGGGACATGGCGATCAGGGGTTCAGATAGCTTACCTAGCTGAGACGCCGCCATGGAAGCCGGATAAGAACACCAGAATACCAGAATTCCTTTAGAGCTTAGGATCTTCCTCTCCTTCACACCCTTTCTGTAAATCAGTAGATGGGACTCGAATTTTTGCCGTCGTGTAGGATCGGGGATCCAGCTCTATTTTATAGAGTCTGTGGAAAGAGAGTTTGAAACCCATCACAACTCTCTCTCCCATGCTCCACATTGTAGCATCCTAGTATAACTCAAATTACTGTCTGCGTAAGACAGTTATAGCATTCCAGCCCTAGTACGCAAAGCTGCGCAGATAGGCTGCGCATCGCATCACCTGAAGTGGGGCTCACTGTTCTACTCAATCATCCAGTCCAACTGAATGACAATCCAAACCGTTGATCAGTAAGGCCCACTAAACAGAGTTCTTACATCTAAGCCATCCAAACAAATTGAGTTGTCCTTTAGTGTTAGGACTTGAGATCTATGATCATTTCCTCTTGAGACGAGTGTCTTAGTTCTCTTTCTTTCCTCTCAAATCTCCATGTGCAAAGGCGGCAATCCGACCTTCCATTTTACTTTTCTTTTCCTAGAACGTGCATTTCCCTTCTCATAAACTATGTTCTTTATTTTCAAGTGATTCTTGATGTATGCTCTACACCTTGTTGAATCTTTGAATCCCAATATATTTGAAATCAAGAGTCATTTAGTCCCTTTCTTTATTATTTCATTATGTTACTTTGTTTATTTTCCTTTTTTAACTATTGTCTCTTTAAGTTTCTACAAAGGCTGAGACGTTACGATCTTTCAGATAGCATCTTAAATCAAGTTGTAGTTTTCTAATCAACCTGAGGTTTTACTTGCAAGCGATTAACTAAAACGAGTATCTGGAATCTTTTAAAAATTTAAAATTCATAAAATCTCATAAAGTAGAGAGCATAAATGATTGCGGGTGGAGAAGGTCGTTATCCAAAATCTCTGGTCCTAGATCACATCTAGGAGTCATCTTAGTTCGGAATTTGAAGGCAACTCTATGGTGTCTAATTGACCATAGATTTTAGGTTTTATCGGCTAGTGGCAACTTCAAGTCAATCAAGCATGTCATTCTTAGTCCATACCATGACCATTAAAAAAATCAGGGTCGAGCAAGATGTATTTTAGTGCTCGCACTCACACCACGTTGGGAGCATATACAAGTGTAAAACCTTTAGTACCACATCGAATGGGGGAAAGAGACTAGGAAGTGCTTATAAACCATTTCTCTCACTTAAGCCTCTTGAAAAAGTGTTACGTTATTCTTAAGATCGTAAGTATGCATAAGGCCGCCTTGTGGGGAAACTGGCCTAAAAATTAGTTAATCAGGAGCATTGAGTGTGAATCCAACCCCGATATGCTTGATTAAGGTTCCTTCTAAGAGTCTTGAAGGGGGCTTGGTTTTACTTCTTCTTCTTCTTCTTCTTCTTCTTCTTTTCTTTTTTCTCCCTCTCTCTTCCCCGGACCTTTAAGTACTTGCACAGTGAGCGGACAAAGGAGACCCTGGCTGCTGCAGGAGACCCTCCAATGCCTAAGTCAGGTAGGGAATCTGAGTCTGGTCGTAAACAGAGTTTTAGGCTTAAGATTGTGCTTACCTTCCACCATTGGAGGGGCTCTTATTTATAGGTGAGGAGTGATAGTGGTGTAGAGGAGATCTTCTTACTTGGTAGGAACGTGTTGTAGTAGGATTCATATCCCATATATGTCCTGAGGATCTTCTGGGATTCTCGTCTAGGATCTTGGGCAGATCCATGTTGCAACCACTTTCCTAGATCCTCGAATGAGATCTTGGGTAGGCACTATTGGGATCAGGTCGGAACTAATAGAAGAAGGGTTGTGCTGATCTGGGGTTGTGCCAACTAGACTCCTTTGGCGACTAGTAGTTGAGCTTCTTTTGGCATCGGGTAGATCAGTGGGTCTTCCAACCTGTTGACGAGAGACCGAGCTTGACCTCATTTCCTACTCAGTCTGGGGTCAGAGGTCGAATCTTTAGTCGTATCTGTCATTGTTCGACAAGTGCTTGAAAGACGTTAGGGAGGCGCACCCCAAGCTCGACCTATCCGCTTTCAAGGTTGGTCCCTTCGAAGACTCCATTCCGCCAGGAGTTGAAGTCACCCCTTCTGAGCAACCTCCTCCATTGAAACCCTGAACACTTTCCCCATCTCTTGTACCCCTCTTGTTATGTTTCTTTTACGTACTCTTCTTTTTCGTATAAATGAAAGAGAGTTTTTATTGTAATGATTGTTGTGCTTGAGTTTTTTAAGTAGACTAATCCAATCAATTTGTCGTTAGTTGGCGGATCGACCCCTTTAGGCCGTGCTGGGGCTCGCACTTAGACCCTTGCGATGATCTTTGTTTTCACAAAGTAGATTAGATGAACTGCATTAACTCCTTTGTAGAGGGATGAACAGTTTGCTTTTAGAAGCACTGTTCCCCCTTATTGTAGATCGTGTCGTTTGAGTAGTGGTGCTAGTTAGTGGTCCGACCTCTTCTTTAAGGGTCAGACGACTGGTTGAGGGCTGTTCTTCCCTTCTACTAAGGGAAGTCCCCAGTGGGCCATGTAAGAAATCTACTCAACGGTCCAACCTCTTTTCTAAGGGTCAGACTGTTAGTGAGGACTAATTTTCTCTTGTACTAAGGAAAGTCCTTAGTAGACTTACTTAGGTCGAACGTTTGCAGACAGAAGACTAGAGAGTAAAATTTCCTAACGTTGGGATTTTTATTGTAGATTCTGAAGGAGACATGTAGATCCCGACATGGTCGGGAGCTAATTGTAGATTCGAAATTGCAGGAAAATAGATTATATCCCTAAGCCTGGTTGGCTTCTATGTGTAGTAGATCTTTAGCTGCTCAACGTTCCACAGATGTGGTAGGGGTCGTCCCTCCATATCTTCAAACCAATATGTCCTTGGTCGGCTCATGCTTGTCACTTTGTAGGGCCCTTCACAATTCGGCCCTAGGGTCCCTAAGCTAGGCTCCTTGGTGTTCTAGAAGGTTTTGCAGAGGACCAGATATTTGGCTCAGAACCTCTTCGTCTTCACTCTAGAATTGTAAAACTGGGCGACCTGCTGTTGTCGAGTTGCAACTTTGAGTTGTGTTTACTCCTTTCTTCGATCAGGTCAAGGTCCAATGTCATCTGCTCGGCATTTTAACGTTCATCGCAGGAGCGAGTCTAGCAGTCAATAGTCCGATCTCGACTAGGACAACGACCTCAGCTTCGAAGGTCAGGGAAAAAGGAGTTTCTCTTGTGGTCGTTCGGCAGTGGTCCAGTACGCCTAGAGAACATGGGGGAGCTCTTCTGCCCAGTCTCCTTTAGCCTTCTCGACCTTAGTTCGGAGGTAATTCTTGATAATTTTGTTGACCGCTTCGACTTGTCCATTAGCCTAGGGGTGCCGGGGTGACGAGTAGACATTTTGAATTCTGAGGTTCTCACACATACCTCAGAATCGGTCATTGTCGAACTGCTTCCCATTGTCCGAGACAATCGTGTGGGGGATCTCATACTGACATATGATGTTCTTCCAGACGAAGTCGGTAATTTCTTCTTAGTGATCTTAGTTAGGGGTTCGGCCTTGGCCTACTTAGTGAAGTAGTTGACCGCAACGACCACAAACTTGGTCTGTCCCTTGCCTATTGATAGAGGATCGATGATGTCGATCCCCACTAGGTGAAGGGTCACGGCTTGGTCATAGGAGTTAGCTGCTCAGGCGGCTAATAAGGTATTGTAGCCAACCGCTGACACTTGTTGCATCTCCGAGTGCAGTGCCTGGTGTCTATTTGGATGGTTGGCCAAAAATATCCCTACGAAATGACTTTATGCACGAGAGCACGGCTGTCGGAGTGGTTACCATAAATGCCTTCGTGAATTTCTCTTAAGACATACTCGGCCTCGTCAAGTCGGAGGCACCTGAGGTAGGGGAGAGAGAATCCCTTCTTATATAAGGTGTCCCCGACCATGGTATATCAAGCCACCCTGAATCGGAGTCTGTACACCTCCAGTCGATATTCGGGTAGCTTACCCTCCTGGAGATATTTGACTATTGGGTACATCTAGCTCGGGATTGAGTTAATTGGGAGGATTGCATTTGGATTGGGGTTGTTGATGCTTGGGTCAGCGAGGAACTCGATTGGTGTTAACCTAGGAATGTCATCTTTGACTGCATTGGCCAGTTTTGCCAGCGTGTCGGCTTTGGAGTTTTTTGACTCGGGGATTAAAATGATGTCACGCTTAGGGAACTTGCCAATGAGTTCTCGGGCCTTCTGTAAGTAGGTGATCATTCTTTCTTCCTTGGCTTGGTATTCATTAGTGATTTGGTTAATAATAACCTACGAGTCACTACAAATTTTTAGGTTTTGGGCTCCCATCGTCGTTGCCAACCTGAGTCCGGTGAGCAATACTTCATATTTTACCGCGTTGTTCGATGTCTGGAATCCAAATCTTAGGGCATATTGTATGTAGGTCTGATCAGGAGCCTCAAGGACTACCCCAGCCCCTCTGCCCTTAGAATTGGATGAACCGTTGACGTACAACGTCCATGTCGGCAGATTTGGCTCGTTCGTCCGATCTTCGGGCTAATCTTTCTTGCTGTTTGAGCTAGCTTCCAGGTCGTTCTCGCTCATAAGCTCGGCAATGAAATCAGTCACTACTTGGCCTTTGATGGCGGTTCGGGACTGATATTCAATGTTAAACTTGCTGAGCTCGACTTCCCATTTCACAAGTCTTCCCTATACCTCAGGCTTTTGGAGTACCTGGCGGAGGTGCTAGTTGGTCGGGACTACAATGGTATGGGCCTGGAAGTAAGGTCACAGGCTGGAAGTAAGGTCGCAGGCGATAGGATGAGACGATTGAGGTCATGGTGAGTTTCTCGATGTCTGGGTACCTAGTCTCTTTCGGGACCAAGGCTTTGCTGATATAGTACACCGGTAGTTGTTTCCCTTCTTACTCCCAGAGAAGCGCTGAGCTGACTACTGCTGTTGAAACTATTATCCCCTTGCACAGGCTTTGAAAACATTGGTGGAGATCCCAAGTATTGCTTGAGCTTTTGGAAGATGAGCTCACATTTTTATGTCTACTCTGTCCTTTTTTTCCTTTTCAATTACTTAAAAAATGGAAGACATTTATCGGTGGCTCGGGAGACGAAACGGTTGAGTGCGGCTATTCTCCCTGTGAGGCATTGAATTTCTTTCATCGTCTTAGGTGAGCCCATGTTGAGCAAAGCTTGGATTTTGTCAGGGTTCGCTTCTATCCTCCTTTGGCTGACCAAGAATCTGAGAAATTTTCTCAAACTGACATCGAAGGCGCATTTGCTCAGATTTAACTTCATCCGGTATTTTCACAAAATTGTAAACATTTCCTCGAGGTCGGCGATGTGGTTTGTAGCTCTGATGCTTTTGACGAGCATATTATCAAAGTAGACCTCCATAAAGCGTTCGCTCTGCTGAGCAAACATCCTATTAATGAGTTGCTAATATGTGGCCTTAGCATTCTTCAGCCCAAAGGGCATGACCTTATAGCAGTAGAGTCCTTTGTTGGTGACAAAAGTCATCTTCTGCTTGTCGTAGGGGTGCATGACAATTTAGGTGCAGCCTGAGTAGGCATTCATGAAACTTAGAAGCTCGTGCCCAGCCGTGCTGTCGACGAGGTGGTCAATCCTTGGGAGGGGGAAACTATCCTAAGGGCAAGTTTTGTTCAGGTCGGTGTAATAAATAGAGACCCATCACTTCCCATTGGACTTTTTTCACCAAGATGATGTTTGCAATCTAGTCGGGGTAGTATATCTCTTCGATGAATCCAACTTTGAGGAGCTTGTCGACCTCCTCTTCGATGATGGCATAATGCTCTGTTTCAAAGGCTCGTCGCTTTTACCTCATTGGTCGTTGGTCAGGATCCACGTTTAGTTTGTGGAACATGACTTTTGGGTTGATGCCAGGCATGTCTTGATGGGACTAGGTGAACACGTCGTGCATGTTATCGGAGGAGGTCCATGAGCTCATTCCGTAGAGCTGGAGCTAGTGACGAGCTGACCTGAACTGATCGGGTCGGGTCGAAATCAGTGAGAGGTATGGCTATGAGATCCTCGAACGAGGACCCTCTTTCGACGAATTCTTCCTGAGGGTCAAGTGAGGTGACTGTCATTGTCTGATGTTGTGTTCTTAGTGCTATGAAATAATATTGACAAGCTTCTTGCTGATCTCCTTTAACTAACCTGACCTCGTGATCGGTCGGGAACTTCATTGCGAGATGGTATGTTGATACCATTGCTCGTGGAGTGTTAAGAGAAAGTCTTCCATGAATGATGTTGTAGACAGAGGGGCAATCGACCACTAGAAAGTCGATCATGGTCGTCATTTGGTTATGTCCCTCTCCTACTGTGACTGGGAGCTGAATAGATCCATCGGAAGTGACGTTATCTCCTGCAAATCCGAGTAGGGGAGTCTTAATAGGTCGAAGTCGAGACCTCTCGGCTCCCATCTTGTTGAAGGCTTTAACGAAGAGGATATCAGTCGAGCTTATGGTGTCTACTAATATTTAAAATACCTTACGATGGGCTATAGTCATGGTCACTACTAGCGCATCGTTGTGGGGGTGATGGACACCTCGGGCATCTTCTTCGGTGAAGGTTAACTTGCGGGATGCCATTTTTTGTTCTTTTGGAAGTTTGTTGGTGACATGGATTTAATGCTCTGAGCTACAGTGACTGATGCTTCGGGCATGAGCTCTTTGCGCTTGATTCGAGTCTCCTCCCCCAGCGGGTTCGCCAAAGATGGAGCGGATCTCCCCAGTGGCTTCATTGTTGATGGGATGCTCGATCTTCCGATCTACTCACTCTTCCCTCCTATTGGCATATTCTCGCAAGTGCCCGTTGCGAATGAGGGCCTCGATCTCCTCTTTTAAATCGAAACAATCATTGATTGAATGACTGTGGAAGTGGCAGTACTTTCGCTTGTCCCGCTTGTCGGCATCAGATTTCTTCTTATTTGGCCACTTGAGGATTTGTTTATCCCGAACTTCCATGAGAACTTGTTCGAGCATCGCATTGAGAGGGGGGGTGTAAGAACTGAACCCGCTCTCAGGCCATCTGTTAGGGCGCTGACTTCTAGTTGGCTCATCATCCTTTCTTTATTTGTTGTTGTGGGTCGAGGTCTGTTCCTCTTTAGGTCGCTTCTCTCTAGCCGAGCTTCCCTTGTTCTGAGCAACCTTTCACGAGCTGAAAAGCTTCTCGGTGTTGTTGTATTTCTGAGCTCGATTGAGGAGATCAGCCAATGTTGTTGGTGGATTTTTTTCAAGTGGGAAGAGGAACCTCTCCTCCCTTAGGCCTCCCATCATGGTGGCCAGGGCGATCTCTTCTGAGTGCCCTTCTACTTGCATCACTTCTAGTTTGAAGTGTTTGATATAGTCTTTCGATTGCTCATCTTCCATTTAGACAACGATCATGAGGAGGTGAGTAGTCGGTTTGAGCCTCTCCTTTCCTCTTATAAAGTTAGTAATGAATGCTTTGCTAAGCTGTGTGAACGAGCTGATAAACTGTGGCTTCAGTTACTGAAACCACTTTTGAGCCGCTCCTATTAGGGTTAAGGAAAACGCCCGTCACATAACCGCGATTGATGCACCGTGAAGTTCCATCCAAGCCCTGAAAGATTCCAGGTACTTGGCCGGATCGGTAGTTCCGAAATAAGGGGCGATCTGTGGCATTTGGAACTTGGGTGAGAGCTCGGCATGCATAACATCGGCGGTGAACGGTGGCTTGGTTTCTTCTAGTATTGCTTTTACTGAGGATAAGCCTGTCATATGTCGTCGATTTGGCCCCATAATCCACTGAGCTCGGCTTCCCAAGGGTTCTCGCTTTTAGCCAGTGCCTTGGCTACGGTTTGGGGAGCTTTGTCGCACCTCTTCTTCTCTAACTCATGGTGTAACTCGGAGGTAGCCAGTGCGGTATTGCCGGCTAACTGCTCCTCGATACTTTGATCTAACTGCTCCTTCTGGAGCTGGTGGGTACTTCAGATGGTGTAGTGACTTCTGTAACTGCTCGAGCCGCTGCTTCTCTAGTTCCCTGGATGGGGGGAGGGTTCTGTTGCTCTAAAAGTTGCTTTATCAAGTTTATATTGTTAGTCAGTGCTTTAACTTGCTACTCGAGGGAGACAAACCATCCTCCCCGATTTCGGGATCACTGCATTGGTCCTACTGGCTCAAAGTCAGCCTGAAGTTGGGAAGAGGAATCCCTATGGTCAGCAGACTGCTTTGGCGATACAAGATCAAGTGCAGCAGTAGAGGTCTGAGCTTTCTTTCTCCCCTTCACCATTGTTGAACCTTCGTGGATTATAAGAATGGCTTTAGATGTTGTTCCCACAGTCGGCACCAAACCGTTGATGCAGAAATCTGGGTGACCTTCTCTCGACTTTTAAGTACCTGCACGGTGAGCGGATAAAGGAGACCCTGGCTACAGCAGGGGACCCTCCGATGCCTAAGTCAAGTAGAGAATCTAGGTTTGGTCGTAAACAAGGTTTTAGGCTTAAGATTGTGCGTACCTTCCATTATGGGAGGGGCTCCTATTTATAGGTGAGGAGTGGCGGTAGCGTAGAGGAGATCTCCTTACTTGGTAGGGACATGTTGTAATAGGATTTAGATCCCGTATGTTGCGAGGATCTTCCGGGATTCTCGGTTAGGATCTTGAGCAGATCCATATTGTGACCGCTTTCCTAGATCCTTGGCTGAGATCGTGGGTAGGCACCATTGGGATCAGGTCGAAACTAGAAGAAGAAGGGTTGTGTCGATATGGGTCTGTGCCGATCTGGGGTTATGCCGACTTGACTCATTTAGCGAGTAGTAGTTGAGCTTCTTTTGGCATTGAGCAGATCAACGGGTCTTCTGACTTGCTGATGAGACACCGAGCATGACCTCATTTCTTACTCGGTTTGGGATCAGATGTCGAATCTTTAGTCGTATCTGTCGTTGTCCAATCTGGCGAAGTACAAAAAGTTCCGACCCGACCTTATCTTATGGGTTGATCCATTTTTCCCACAATGAAATCAACAACATTTTTAGCCATTGTGATGTGGTCCACTTTAATCACACGGTTTACATTGTAAGAAACATGTCTCATAATAGTTGGGCACACCATAATGCATGAAAACGTGTGATTATTGTGGGATATGTCCAGTTTTAAAGCTTATATAAAGGCCTTACATGTTTAGGCTTTTCCGCACAACGTAAGAACACAATGCCTCTTTTTTAATTAGGAAAAAAAGAATTTCTTTTTCTTTTCCATTTTCCTTTGGGCATAAGAAGGAGGTTGTTCCCTTTAGTGTTTTTTTAGTGTTGGAATTTACAATGAACGGTGCACGCTAAAAGAATTCATGCACTAGGTCTTGTATCTTAGGGATAGTATGTTAGGTGGCTACTACACCGATCTAAATAATCAAGGGTTGCGAACTATCTCAAAGAGAGTAATTACATTCATGCCTTGTTCCAAAAACAATTGAAATTCATTACCCTTTTCTTACTTCTTTTGCAATTGTTATATTATCAGGTATGAGGTTCCTAATCTTCGTTGATCAACTTCTATTTAAGTATTTCCTAAGCATAATATCTAACAATTTTGAGATATATGGCCATTGTCACCTTAGGAAATTACTTGAGTTCTAGCAAATCGAAACTTTCGATGGAAACAATATAAAAGGTGGTGGTAGAAAATGTTCTTTTATCACAATCAAGTAATTATAGACATTTGGTCCTCAATTCTGTTGACTGAGGACCAAGACGAGTAGGTGCCCATAACAGGGGAACTTTAGTACATTTATTTTATAAATCACACTCCCGTTAGTCCGTTGTTATGTCCCTTCGCTCAAATGACCCTGACCATTACCCACTCTAGGCCAAAGAAGTAGTTAATTATGTGAATTTTTACTTTTGGGCTAGACTACAACAATGACATTCGCTACATGTGATAATTTGGATTGTGCATCATGGACCTATTATTGATGGAGAATATGCCAAAATCACAACTAATTGGACTATCCTAACAGTATCGTTGCAACTATTGAATTTAGATTGTTGGCCATTTTATTTGGTACTAACAAAATTGATAATGACCACCAATTGAATGTTATATATATATATATATATATCATTGTTTGTGTGAAAACTCAATTTTAATTTCTATTCCCAATCAACATTCGACCGAAACCATCCTATGTGATAAATGTGTCAAGTCTAGGTCTTATGCCCAGACCTGATCCATCAAGTAAATGAGTTGGCTAATATTGACTTAGACCTGACCCGTACCTGACTTAAATTTTAAATGGGTTGGGTCTAGGTCCACAATTCTAACCTGATTCTTAACTAAGTGGGGTAGAGCCGGCCCATGTCAAGCTTCATGATTCGGGTAGAAGTTAAAGGTCGGCAGGTTGAGATTAAGAGCTAGACCCTGCTCCAATTTGAGCATTGCATAAAACCCAATTTGCCTAACTTAATCTTAAGTATACTAAGGCCCCGTTTGTTAAATCTGAAGTCTAAAGCCTGAATCTGAAATCTGAAGCTGAATCTGAAATCTGAAGCTTGAATCTGAAATCTGAAGTCAAAAAACTTGTTTAGTAATTATGGCTGAAGTCTGAAAATTAAGTACTGAATTTGAAACATTCTGTTTGTTAACAAACATATGAATTGTCTAAAATAGGTTGATTTGACACATTTGCCCCTATCTCTTGTTTAGAAATATTTTACATTATAAAGAAATTATTTTTTATTAAATGAAAATAAAATTATTCTATTTAATTCAAATAAACTATAAAATACTTAATAGAAAATTAAAATATCATTAATCATGAATACATATTGCAAATTAATGATTTGTACGTATAAGTATGGTGGATTTTTTTGAAATAGGAGATATAAAATGATATGTAAAAAATGAATGAACTTGATGGATGAAACACATACATCATGGGGCCTCACAGCACTGACCATCACCCACCAGGCTGCTGGCTGGGAGAGTAGCCAATCCGTTGATACGTGGATACGTGTCGTGCGAAGACGCTCCTTGAAGTCCGCCTTATATGAAGGTTTCAAAGGAGATCAAAGTTACATGGGCCCTACAATAATGCATTTATTATATCCGCACCGTTCATAAATTTTTCAAGATTATTTTAGAGCATTGTCTAAAAAATGAATCATATCCAAAACTCAAATGGACCACACCAAAAATAGCAGTGGGATAATGATTTTCACCATTAAAAAATTTGTAGGGCCCACTATAACGATTATTTTCCATCTAATGTATTCATAAGGTCAAAAACATCGGGATGAAGAGGAAAAACAAATTTCATATTGATCCAAAACTTTTATGACCCCAAAAGGGTTTCAATGGTACACGTTCAATTCCCTACTACTTTTTGAAGTGTGGTTCAGTTTATCTTTATATATGTCTTATTTTTCAGCTCAAGTCTTACAACAAGCTCGCAAAATGGATGGATGGTTTGGATATAACAAATACATCATGATGGGATCCACAGAACTTGCTTAACACACCAGCCAATCCGCTTCCAATCCCGTCCGTGACTCGGACGGGGATTCCCGCGAAAAGCTTTCGCCTAAAGTTCCTGCGCTGGGAACTTAGGTGAGGCCTACCATGATGTTTGTGAGAAATCCACTCCATTCATTTGTTTTGTGAGTTCATTTTAGGACATAAGGAGAAAAATGAACCGTATTAGATACTTAGGTGGGACAAAAATGTGAGTATTGAACGTCAACAGTTGAAATATTTGTGTGGCCACAGAAGCTTTGAAACAAGATAATATTTTTGTTTTCATTTCATCCCAGTATGAATGACATTATAAATGGTATAGATGGCATATAAATATCACTGTCTACCCAGGAACATTTCAACGGCAGAAATTTCCCTGTACACATTTTCCTTTATTGCGGCCCAATTGAGTCTTGGATCCTTCTCAAATTTTCTCCGAAGTCCTGAAATGATCTCAAAAAACGGATGAACGGGGTGGATTTCTCACAAACATCACGGTAGGCCCCACCTAAGTTTCCAATGCAGTCACTTCCCGCGAAAGCCTCTGGCAGGAAATCCGCGTCCCCTAACTCCGAACGGGCAGTTCTGTGGGTGGGTCCACTGTGATGTATCTGTACATCCAAACCGTCAATCCTTTTTCTCAGATTATTTTAAGGCATGTACACAAAAATGAGGCACATCCAATGCTCAAATAGACCACACCAAAAATAGCAGCGGGATATTGATTTTCACCATTTAAAAATTCACAGGTCCACTTTGATGTTTTTTTACCATCCAACCTATTCATTAGGTCATGTAAACATGGATGAAGTGAAACACAAATATCAGCTTGATCTGAAACTTCACCAGCTCTTAAGAAGTTTTTAACGGTGGACGTTCAATCCCCACCTTACGGTCCAATTAATCATTGGACCTGCTTCTTTTATTGGATCACACCTTAAATTATCTGAAAAAGTTGATGGATGGTGTGGATCAAACATATAAATCATGGTGGGGCATAAAGAAGTTTCCCCGGTTAAAGGTTGATTTTTTATTGCGCAAATAATTTAAAAGAAAAAATTTCCTTGGTAACTTGAAAAGGGGTATTTTTGGAAGCAAAAAATTTTTGTTTAATGAAAAATCACGGAGCGCATTCTGCGTTCACCATTAAGCCAGACTCCTATCACGGAAAGAATTCAGTGAAAAACCACTTACCGCTTTCCGTCTTCCGTGTTAGCAACGCATTAACAAACACCACTAAACACGGAAAATTTTCTCCATTCCGCGTTAAGTGCAAAATTTCAGCGTTAACAAACACGGCCTAAGATAAACTAAGTTCTAGACATACCCGTTAGGTGTCATTTTTTTTATTTATTTTTTTTCATTTTTAGTTTCTCCAACAAAAAACATTACCTTATATTTTTCCACTTCCTCCTCTTTTATCTCTCCCTCACAAGGATTTTTTCGTATTTGTTATCCACCCTCCCCTCTTTTATTCTCCAACACACCTAGACGACAACCGATTTCTCACTCCACACAGATACATTAACTAATCATATTATCAAAGTCAATCCCCATCTTAACTCCACTCATTTAAACTTTCCTAACCTCAAACAATTAGCCCACGGCCTACCAAATCATGTTTCTCTCTCTTTTTTAATCTTTGTACATAATTTTCTTCAATGAAAGGTGACAAAGGTTTGTATGTAGGCCCACCATGATAGATAGCTTGGATCCAAGTCGTTCTTAAGTGTGCCTCACTAAGATGAAGGCCCCTTCCCTTCACAATTGTTTTCCTTGACACAACTCATCACCATTCACTAGGTGCGTGGGGCCACCATTGTGTATGTTGGAGGCTACACAAACTATATGTAATAACCCAAATTTGTGTAAACATGTGTACACATTTATACATAAACCTAGCTACATCACACGAAATGTAGTGAATACCTAGATACGCCGTAGGTCGAGAGGAGCATCCTTATATATCCATTTACAAGGTGGGAGCATTTGAATTTCAAGGATGAAATTCTTTTGAGGGTAGAATGTACTGACCCATGGTTTTGTAAGCCTTCGTGTACAGGTGCAATCATCCTTCATCCATGCATACATATATCCATTACTTTGTGCAAATTATAACTATTTGATATGTGCAATCGATATCTTTAGTGTGAACCATTGATCCATGTAATTACTAATTATATAATTTTCGTGTATATATATGTATAGGTATGTATATGTTCAACCTCACCATTGGTACTCACAAAATCACTTGTTCATCCTTAATCTAGTCTAAATATAATTGTTAAACTTACTCTATACCTACCCAATCAAGATCGGTGTCCGTGTATCAAAACCACGCCACTAAGATCTTGTAATTACACAAAAAATCTGCCCTAAGAAGATTCTCAACTTGTACTTCAAATCAATCAATTCTAACCATCTAATCTTGACCTATTATGACCCTTAGTGAACTCGTAAAGTTTAATATCGATCCGCCTTTAATTGACCCATGGTTCTCACTATAAACTTCATCATTAAAAACCATTAAACCGTGATCTAGATCAGCCTGTTAAGACGTGGTAACGTATCCCAAATCCATCAAAACAATTCAGTCACAAGTCACGGAGATAAACCAATCCCTCCATCTTTGCACTTAACCAAAGTGCACAAATCCTCTAATCCCATTATGACTCATCAACATTTACATCTGCTTATATCCATGATCATTCATCAATCTAATCATCAAGAAGACTCTTTACGGATAGGCTAAGCCATCCAACCATTCACTTTTGATGGACCACCACAACATAAGGAAATGGACAAAAGGCCCAATTTGGGCTATTTTTGACCCTCCAGCATTTTTAATCCGTATATATACTCCCTCATACTATAAAGAATCTATGTATCACTTATTCTGAGTTCTAGGATCATCCAACCATCAATCGTAAATCCTTTTTTTTTTTTTCCAAATCATACATTCCAAAAGATTCATGTAATTTGCCTTATCTTTAATCCGAGCCACCCACCGGGTAAATCGTGACCACCAAATCCAACCATCCATCATCATTAAACCATTGATCCACCATCTCAACCGTGGGCCCAATCTTGGATATCAAGTGTGGCTCGAACCAAGGCCCAAGTTCCATGTGTTCTATGTAACATCGAGTTTGGTCAAGCTGTGACTATAGGGCTCACTTTGATGTATGTGTTGTCTATCCAGGCCGTGACTGCCCATTTAATGTAACATTGAGTTTGGTCGGGTTGTGATCGTGAGTCCCACTTTGATGTATCGCGTCTTGGTTCAACGTCAATCAAATGGGAGTGGATTTGGTCAGGCCAGGAAAGCATCAAGTCTGGTCCAGCCATGACCATGGCACTCACTTTGATGAATGTGCTATATATCTGAATTACAATCACAAGATCAAATTGTTTGAACAATCCTAACCTCTAATTTGAGGACACTTGTTAGTGGAAATAGAACCGTTGGATTTTTCATTTTTAGCAGTCCATAATTGTCCACCATTATGATAATCAAATAATCAGATAAGCTTTTTTTTTTTTTTTTGGTTGCTTACACATATATACTGGATTTTATAATTTGGTTGGTTTAATATGATTACTTGTATACCACGTGTGCAATTTCCAAATAATTTCTAAGTGCCTATTCATAATCCATCACACTCTGCTGGGGTAGTAATTTGTTGCCTTCAGACAAATACTATGTATTTAAATTAATATTCAGACCTTATTTTTTTAATTTACCAAATGACACCTTAGTAAGGAAACATGTAAATAAAAGGATGGTTAGGATGCTCCAATCAATATAATTTTTTAACCTTGAGCTATTCATGGTCAGGATAGATAGGTGCACGGCTACAATCTTTGAAACAACAACCATGTAAAGGCTACCATATCCATGACCTATTTTTCCATAGCTGAGATAATCATACAACAATGGTTTCAAAAGAAAAGGGTTTGGAAGATGGGCAAAATTGGCACATTTGATCACATGTAATGGAGAAATGAATCTTTTGCGGCACATATTGCATGCAACGGTTGCAACACCCAGCTCAATAGGTAGTGAGGCCAACTTACACAGGTATGGACATGATGAGGTCGATCACTGTCTTCCTCAAGGGGATAACTACTCTGAATCCACGGAGCTTCTCTGGACTCCTCACAGAAACACCTCGAATCCATGAGGGAAAATAAGAAAATAGAAATAAATTCTAGAAATTCGAAAATTAATTGATAGATGATAAAAATGAATTTATGACCTTTTAAATAGTGATGCCAAACCTTGGAAGAAGTTTCAGAATCAAACTCCAACTCAAACTCCCTAAAATTTGTGACTTACTATAAATAGTAAACTTACTATTTATAGACGGTCATGATTCCTACTAGACTTCATGGTTTTCGGCCAAAAATAGTAAGTGTCCTATTTGGCTTAACCATGTTATTCTCCTAAATTTTCTAATCACTTTTCAAGTTGGACAACTCCTAAAGCTCAAAGGATGAAGAGTTATAATCAAACTAAAACTTACTATAAATAGTAAAAGCGAAAATAAAATAGATTTTAGACTATTGATCTGATGGAATCTCGCAAATTCGGTGTGGGTAACTTGGCATAGTGGGGTTGGGTGGCTAAAGTAGCTTCTCATACCCCAAAATCATATATGGTATGTCAAATAACTCATTCTGGTTTGTGAGATATGCCTGTTTTTAAGGTTCTGACGGTCCGGATCACTTCCACCTTCGATCGGGCCATCTCTAGTGAATCTTGGATATGAAAGTATCTGCGACTTGCTCTACATCAGTCTCCTCCATTTCAAAAGAACTCGTCTCGCTTTGGTTCATGATACTTGGTTAGGTCTTCGACATTGAAAGTACGTGAACTCGTCTCGCTTTGGTTCATGATCTTTTGGAGGATCGATACCGGTCCAATCTTCTTATTCTTCAACTTGTTATAAGTTCTGGTCGAAAATATCTCCTTGCGTAGATGGACAATAACTTGGTCGCCTACTTCGAATACCTTTTGTCGACGATACTTGTCGGCTTGCTCCTTGTATTTGTTATTTGAGACATGCAAGTTGGCTTGCACCTCGGCATGAATGCCTATAATTCGAAGCTGACTACCTCATTGCTCATTGTAACAAGTAGTGATGCACGATGACTAAGTGCATCAACCACCTTATTCTGCTGCCCTGACTTGTGCTTTAGAATAAACGTAAATTCCTGTAAAAATGAAACCATCTAGCATGCACACGATTCATGTTAGCTTGGCTATTAATAAACTTTAAGTCTTGATTGTTAGTGTAGAGAATAAACTCTCTTTAGATAAGATAATGCCGCCAGTTTCACAGTGCTTAAACAACTGCGTACAATTCAAGCCACAGGTCAACCACTTCTTTCAGGTTTCGCTGAGCTCCTCGTTGTAGAAGGCTACTGGCCTGCCTTCCTGTGATAAAACTCCTCCAATTACGACGTATGAGATGTCACACTCAACATCAAACAATTTGTTGAAACTGAGAAGAACCAAGACCAGTGTTGTGGACAATTGATACTTAATTTCAACAAAGCTCTTGTCACCATCATCGTTCCATTGAAATGATCCATTTTTCATGCAACTATAATAAGTGCGACTATCGTGCTAAAATTCCACACCAATCGATGATAGAAGGTCACCAACCTATGAAAACTCCTTACTTCATGAATGTTCGTCAGGATTGACCATTCCCTAATGGCTCTCACCTTTTCATCGTCCACACGGATGCCCATGGATGTTACAATAAATCCTACGAACAACAAGTTGTCCATTAAAAAACTACACTTCTTCAAGTCTTAAAACCCCGATTAATACCTTTTACAACCTCCACAAATCTAGGCCATGTGGGTGAAAGAGATCATTTATGTAGGTTAGGTGGAGTGATAGTCTGACCATGTAATGACCTAAGGTTTTATAAGTGCATTCATTCATGCATCCATGCATACATCCATCCATTAATTTTTGCAGGTTGTGACCATTAATATGCATGATCTATCCATTTAATGTGAATCATTGATTCACGCAACTAATAATTATATGATTCTATTTATATATTTATATATGTAGGTATGTACATATACACTCTCACCTCTTACGGTCACAAGACCACCCGTTCATCCTTAATCTAGCTTAAATCTAACAATTGATCACACACGCTAAACCTACTCAATCATGACCTATGACTCATGTTTCAAAACTACTCAATTAGGGCCTTGTAATTACGCAAAAATCTGCCCAAGTAGATTTTCACTTGCACATCCAATTAGACTATCCTAAAACCGTTTAACCTTGAGCTATACCAACCCTTAGTCAACCCGTAAAGTTTGAAATCAATTTGCCTTTGAACAACCCATGATCATCACCATAAACTTACATCATTATTAGTCATTAAACTCATGTTTTAGATCAACCACTTGAGCCATGTGATAATGCACCTACACCATCCAAAATAGCCTAACTGGGAAGATAGATCAGTCCCACAATTCCTATGCCAAACCAATGGATGTAAATCCTCAGATTCCATTACTAATCCTAGGCCATTCATTCACAAACCTTCACATCTGCTCGTGTACACGATCATTCACCAAACCAGTTGTAGAGATACTTAACTTAGACTTAGGTGCCATTTGGTAAACTAAAAAATAAGGTCTGAACATTAATTTAGTTGTTGAAAGCTTAAACTGTTGAACTTATGTACTTATGAGTACTGAAAAATCTGTTTATTAATTTGTCAAAAAAAAAGTCACATATCTGAAAACAAGTATTTTTTTCATAGAAACCTTATTGTTAAGAACAAAACACAGATGTATGAAAATTAGCAATTTATCATACTTGCTCCTATTGTCTCAATTTCTATCTTTTGGAAAAATATGAGACAAAACATGCTATTGCCTTGCCACCAAATTCGGTACACCTCTTTCCCATCCACATATATCTCTAAAATATGACCCCTTAATTAATGGATCACGTGCTATACTCTTCTTGATAGAAAAATCATAACCCTTCGATAATATTAAGCACTGGGTACCATTGAATTAAATAAATTTATGAAATAAACAAAAATTATCCACTATCTTATGGTAACCTTTCAATCCCCACTACTTCATGTGGTGTGGTCCACTAGAGCCTTTAATCTGCCTCAATTTTTTGCTCATGCCCTAAAATTATTTGTCAAAATGGATGGACGTCGTGGATAAAACATATACATCATGATGGGCCCCCACAAATCCCTTGGAAAAACGGTCTGTCTTTAGCTACCCGGCCAATCGCGGATTGCCTGTGACCCTGACACATAGATATTCTGGAGCCCAGGGCTGTGTGGAGTCCATAGAGATGTAAGTGACAAATCAACTCCGTCCATTTTATTTGCAAGTCCACAATAGGACATGAGTTAAAAATTCAGGCAAATCCAAAACTCGTGCGAGCCATACCACATGAAACAGTGGGGATTGAATGCCTAGGGTGATAAAAGTTTTGTATCAATACGATATTTGATCTATATTGTTTTTAGGTTCGTATCCTATAATGATCTAAAACATGGATGGAAGGTGTGGATCTAAGAAATACATCAGTGTGGGGCCCACATAAATTTCACACTTCAAGAACTTTTGTTGCTTGCTATTTGGTGCAGGAGAGCAGATTAGGTGAGACCCTGACCTCACCCAAGACAGTAGCCTGAACCGTGGCGCTCACCTTGATATTGGTATTCTGTATCTACTCCGTCCATTTTTTCAGATCATTTTATAGCATGATACCAAAAATCAAGAAGATCCAATCATTAGGTGGACCATACTCCAAGAAACAACGGTGATTGAACACCTTACCATTAAAAACTTCTTAAGGCTCACCTTAATGTTTTGGTAGTTTTTATTTGCCATCCAATCTGTTGATAAGTTCACATAAGCCTATCATTCACTAGTTACATGATTCTAAGATCATGGGACAACTTGCTTAGAAATCAACCCTTCCAATGCAAACCGTTCTGTTGTCGATACAAATAATTCATCTAGTGGACTATTAGAAGATCATTGTCTAGCCCCAACCTTAGCCGTTCACACATATGAACTCAAGTCAAATGCACCAGCCATATTCGTACATGCTGCCACTAAAGACATTGGAAGCTATTGGCTCTCCCATCGTTCAAAAATCTACTCATCTTTCAAAAGAAATTTGGAAACAAGATTTCTTTTACAATTAAACCTTGATCTCAGTCATCCTTACCTTACCCAGCTCGTACAAAGAAGTAGATCGGAGCCTAACCTGTGAGATGTTTTTTCTCATGTTCTCGAGACCGAAAATATTGACATTCTAGTGCTTTCGGGCCACGAAAACGCAACAATAATACCTGCATTCATCCACATCATTGGATCCTTACTTTCAAGCCATCTTACAGGGTCAGAAATCCCCGAATAATATGTTGTCAAAGAACCAAACTATTGTCCGATTCTCTCCATCTTCTTCATTAGTTGCATGCGGTAGTCGAAACTTTCATTTTCGGAACCCACTGACAAAAGAGGTCCAAACTGTTAAAATAAGGGGGCCCCAGGCTTCTCCCCAGTCATCCAAATCGTTCATCAGAGTCGTTTCGAAGAAATATAATGCGTACACTGATTTTTCATTAAAGGCGTTTGTCTTCTTCACCATGAAATGTTAATCATAAATCATTATTTGGGTAATGATTTGAAATCTAAACCATTCATTGACTAAAGACTAGAATGTTCATATAAAGATCCGTTTCTAGACTCAAAATAGATACTACACATCAAGATTCACTCAACAACCAGATATCATGCTTTGGAAAGATATTGTTGGAAAACTCGCAGCAATATAGTTTGATAGTCCTTTTATAAACCAAATTCTTGATTGAGAGAAAAAGAAGTCAGTCAAAATTCTATAAGAATACCGTCGAAATTCAGAGAGTGATCATTTCAGCACTTAGATTAGAAATTGGAAATGAGAGAGAGAGAGAGTGAGAGAGAGAGAGAGAAAATAATCCAACAAATTTGCGGTGATAGGTTTACGTTCGAGTTAGATAAATGTCGTCAATAGGTGAATATCGCGTACGATTTCTCCCATAGCAATCACTTCTAGGCATTGCTGAAATATAAATTAAAAATACTCTTATAACTTGCGTGTTAATCATGTATTGCTTGTCCTTAATAATTATTGTTAACTAAATATTGACTTCTTTTTTATTAATTGATTTGAAATGTATAATGATGTGTATAACCGAGATTACATTATGTTAATAATGATTAATTTTCATATCCTTGATTGACAGGGTTTTAGTGTACAAAAAAAGAGAGATTTCTCTCTCTTTCTTCCGCAGTTCCCGCCTATAGGCAGTTTGAAGAGAAGCCGTCCGTGCGTTAATTCGTGGCCCACCAATCAAGTCCCACTTCCATGATTTGAACCGTTCATCTGATGGGGACGCAAGTTCTGACCAAACCCTCCCTAATCCTATGCCTTGGAACTCATGTGCATGCACACGAGCCTTGATACAAACAGGGCCTATAAGCACACTACCTTCCAAAAACAGAAACTATCTTAGTGTAACAGGTTGGCGATCCACGTGAGGAGAAATCCTCCAATCCTAGCCCTCCGTTCAAGCCTATCTCAGCCATCCATTTTTGCTCACGTGGGTTAGGGCTTTTGGTAGAAACCGATGCCAAAACCACAGTTTTGGTTAGCTATTTCTAAAGATCGGATGACAGGATCAAATCCTGGCCACTCTTTGTCCATCTAAGGGTTGTTAGGAAGTTAGGATTGCAATAAGAAGGGAGAGGAATCACCTCTCTCCCGTCTCTTGCAAGGACCTGAGAAAATAGGTCGCCGTCTTCCAAGCTCAAACCACCAAAGAAGAAACTATGAAGCTTGGATTTCAAGCATTCACGAGCTCCATATATAGCTCATTCAAACCTCCCACAATAGTCGTTAGAAGAACGATGATCCATATTCAGATCCACCATTGGAGGCCGACCTTCTTGCTCATTTGCTGTCACACCACACCACACCGAGTCTGGGTTCGTTTAGACCCTCTTGAGCTCCCAAGCAAGAATGAAGAAGGAGAAGATAGCCGAAAGAAGGAAAGAAAAAGAAACCAGGAAGGAAAGGAAGAGAGAGAGTGTAAGGCCCGTATCCTAAACCGTACCGTTCCATAGGCTTCCGTGGTCCTCCTGGTCGAATTCCGGCTACTCATGATCTATTATCGGTGTTTGCGTGTGATCCTGAGTCATGTTCCATATATCAGAGTCAGATTGACCCGAGACTTATATCCTTGCAAACGCGCCGTCGCCGTGGTTTCGATGCCGCGTTTCGCACGCTGAGGCGATACCCGGGCCAAGAGATGTGGGCCCGCGTTCAGTTCAAGGAAAACGCCACGCATTGCTAATCCCAAGAGAATCCATCACATCAATCCCATCAATCATATCAATCAAGTACACATCACTTCCGTCATTCACACCCATCTCCAAGTACAACTACCCATCCCCAAAGTCGACTCTCCCTTACACAAGTACTCCCATCACTCACTCACCCATCACTCATATCTCTCATCTCTCTCATTTCTCCCAAGCAACTCACATCCCAACCTCCATGAGAGAGATCTTTGTATGGCCCACCTCCCTACCTCCCATCCCCACCATCCAAAGTCCATCTTAACCGTTAAAATCCACCCCTTGGAGATTTAGATCGTGTTGGCGGAAGAAGGAAGAGGAGATCAAAGGTGGGTGATTTCATGACTTGATTTTGTGATTTAAGGGCCTACTTATAGTGAGACCCATCTTGATGTATGCATTGTATAGGGAGGGCCCATGTGGCGGGGTCCCTCCATCTCACCGTTTCTCTCTCTCTCTCTCTTTCTCTCTCTCTTGTATGGATGGTGTATGTGTGTGTGGCCCACCATGAAGTAAGTATTTCATCTATGCCGTTCACCGAGTGGGCCCACATGGCAGTCCGTTTGGACGGGCCTGATTGAAGAAAGATACAAGTATCAGTTTGATCCAAGGCTTATGTGGGCCACATGTGTGGACCCACCATCATTATGTGATGATCCACACCATCCAGATCCCTGGACGGTGGGACGCGGGTGTTGGATGGGTTAGATTCTACACCATCCAGACGTCCAGGGTATGGACGATGGGTCTGGGCAGCCACCTGTTATGCATGTAATGTATATATATAATATAGTATATTATATTATATTAAAGTGATATTTTGGTGGGCCACACCCACATGGGACCCACCTTTGTTGAAGGTTGAATGGCTAGTGCAATACATCAGCTAAATAGCTGTTGTATTGCCGTGGGCTGTGTGGCCAGCGTGGCATGATCCGCACCGTCCCCACCTCAGGACAGTGGGACCCTTGACGTATAGCTGCTGTACATGTAACAGTGGACGGTGGGCCATGCGTGATGTGTGTGGAGTTTATCCACATCGTCCAGTAAAACTGGACGAGTGGGACCCCACCCATGATCTATGTACTAGATCCAAACCATCCACTATCTGGCCGGATGATTTGTGTGGATCCTCCATGTAACGCCCCGACTTTTCAGAACCCGAGAACATAACCCGTTTCCCCAAAAAAACGAGTGTTAACCTTAGAAGATGGTCAAATTCAATATATAATATTTTCTTTTGAATTATCAGAGTAAGCAGACGAGCGTAGAATGGACAAATCATACATAATGAAAAATTTCATTTACGTTTAGAATATAGAAGAGGTTGCCCATAATGACTTATATAAATCAATGCTTCTGAATTTAAACAAGTACAAGATTTACATGATTTAATACATGAAGGATAACAGAAAGCATATAAATATAAGCCGCAAAATCACGCAGCTCCTCTAGGCAAATACATTCATGCATCCCTGACGATCGTACTCTGCTCCTCATCAAGTCTGAACATGCATATCACTTAAGCCACCTGTACTACCTGTACGGTTGTATATTGATGGATGAGTGGCCAACTCAGTGTGAATTCCCCTAAAGATTACACACCGCCGCATTAGGTAAGAAATAGTATAAAATATTCAGGCAGCCAAAACAAAGTAAATGCAGTCTTATTATATGCATGGATGCATGAATGTAATCATTGTTCTGGGTAAAATATCCAGACGGACATTGGGCTCGTCACCCATGAAATCATTGTTCCGGGTAAAACATCTAAACGGACATTGGGCTCATCACCCATGAATATGACTGGTTATCAGCGCAACACTCGGCATAATCGCATGGGCATGATGATCCAAGTCATCATCATAAATCGAATGGTTGGTCTAGCACAACACTTAGCGTAATCGCATGGTTATAATGATCCAAGCCATCGTAAATATGTCATGTATGCATGATTAGCCAAGTCATTATTAGTCCATTTACAACAAGCCAATTTAAATAAGCTTAAAGGTCATTACGGGGAGCGTATAGCCTAGCGTAGGCCGACAGCTCGGGCATAGGTCTCATACCACCATCCCCGGCTCATGAGACTACCACCTTAGGATGTTTAATGGAATCCCGTCGACTAGTGGCCAATCATATTACAATATATGGGGCTTACCATCACATGGTTACACAGTATAAAACATCGAACCCATATAGAAAAATTACCAAAACAAAGCCACATAGGGCTAATATCAAAATAAGCCACATAGGGCGAGTATTAAACCATGCGATAAAAGAACATCCTTGAAAACCATTGGACACAACAACCCTGGATGGTAGGCCCAGATCAATGGTTAATTTAAACCATCATTCAATAACCACTAAATCGAAGGTCCATTACAATCACCGTCAATCGAGTTACATCCCAAGTATGGGTGTACATTTATAAGTGGGTGTTTTCCACTGATGTACCAGTTTAAGTTCCATAAGCAATCCACAAATAATCCACAAGCATGAACAAATATACAAGATGAACATTAAGCAAGCAATATAACAATTCAATTTCTACCAGCTAACACATGTGATTATAAGAGAGAGATATCAATTTAAATAAAAACTATAACTTAAGCTAATGGAAAGATGAAAAGCTCAAGGGGAAGAATCATCACCTTATACTTTGAATCGACTTCTAGTGTCGCTAAGTGCTTGCACCTTTAGAACTGTATCCTACCACAAATCCTGAACTTATACAATTAGGTCTCAATTCTAGTCACTACCTAGGGTTTAAGATCATAGCCTAGGGTCGTCTTTTAAGGTTTTAATGTGGAATTAGGGTTTTATCCTAGAGTTTAGCCCCATATTTGAATTTTAGGATTTGAATCCTAACTTATTATTATTAATGTTATTATCATTATTATTATCATTGTACAATGGGTCAAATAATATTCATAGTAAGAGTATCAATCCATCAATATTAGTAACGATGGTTCATAAGTTTATGTTTAAACGTACTGATATTATCTAATATACTCATAATGACTAATAATCTCTCAGATAATACAAGTCATAATGATAGGATATTTTCTAATGATAATACAATAAGGACTAACAGCAATAATTATATTTGACTAATCCCATAAGGGAAACGATAATACTTTTTAATGATTTTAAATCATAACTATCAATCCCACTCATGATAATGGATACTATGACCTACCATGAATTTGAAATTCTATAGTTAGATCCAATCCTAACACACTATTTAGGGTTAAGGTCTTAACCTAGGATTTAGATTGCCTAGGTTTTAGAGTTTCGTCTTTGGGTTTAGTTCTAGGCTTAGATTTAGGATTTTGAACTCTAGTTGGTGTATCATTAGTTACAATTACTATTAGCATTAGTATTATAATTTATATTAGCTAACATGGTAATAAAGATCATTATAATAGAATTATAATTAATGATGATAATTATCCATAATACTAATTAGTGCATTGTAATATTAATCATTATTTCTAGTCAATGTTATTAAAGTAACATTAATTGTTAATTACAATAGATAGAAAATAATGGCGATATTATTTATAACAAAATAATTGATGACGAATCTGAAAAGAAATGGAAATTCTCACCTTATAGACCCGGTTTGAGCTGTGATTCAAACCGAGTCGACTCGGTTGAGTCAACCTGTTCCACTCCCTTCTCCTTTCGCCTCTCTCGTTTTCTACTCAGTTAGGGAAGTCCAGCAGCATCTGGACTCAGAAGAAACTGGCCTGACTCGAGTTTGCAACTCGACAGTGAGTCAGGTTCGGGTCGGTTCAAGCAGGTGCAACAACGCACCCTCTTTGGCTCTAATCCTTCTTCCTCTCTTCCTTCTTCTCCTTTATTTCTTCTTCTTCTGTCCCTTTCTTTCCATATGCTGGAGGTCCAGCAACGCTGACTCGGACAGGGCCCATCCAACGTGCCCACATTCCGACCCAGCCCGAGACTCGGCCCAAGCTCAGCTCTGTTCGGGCTGCTGTGCAGCCGCTGACGTTCTCTCCCTCTCTGATTCTTTCTTCTTCCTTCCTTTTTTCTTTACTATTCTCTCCTAATACCATCACCAAATGGTGAAAGCCTGAAAACGGCATCACGAACCGAGCTGACCCAGTTTTGAGCGGTGGAGAAGATGACATGCCATTAATGGCGGATTTGGAAACACCATTTATCCCTTCAATCTGCTCCCCTCAGACACCCCATATGGGTCCTAAAAGGCTTAGGGATGGGATCTTTTGAAGCTTGGATGAGGTTTATGCGGTGGGTTTGGAGATGGAGGGCTGCGGCTGTTTTCGTGCAAGCTTGCAGGAACCGACGAGGATCCCTGCTGCACTCGATTTGTAGCTTCTTTATTGTATGTAAAGGTTCTCTTAGCACCGTTGGATAAGAAACCAATGGCCCTGATATCCTCTGCTGATCAGAGGTATTTGCAAATGGTGGGCGCGGCAAAACCGACTATGGTTTTGGTTTCTGGTTCGCTAAGAAAAACCTAATCCACGTGGAAGGTTGTTGGAAGGTCGATATCTTGTCAAACGGACGACTAAGAGGAAAAGGAGTCACGCGGATCGCGACAGAGTGCTTTCCATTTTCGAAAAGAATGGTTTCGTAGGGCCTGTTGTCAGAAAGGATTGTGTGCATGCACACGCTCCTCCAAATGCTGGACAAGGTAGGGTTTGTCAGAATGATCTTCCGCACCAGATGGACGGCTTAGATCATGTAAGTGGGTCCTGGGTTGTGGACCACGGTCGAGAATTCCAGATGCCCATTCGTCCGCTGATGAGAACCAAAGAGGGAGAGTGTTTCTCTCTCTAAGGAAAGCTCCGTCAAACTCAGTTTGACCGAGCAGCTAGGTTCCATGCAGGGCTGGTGCATGCCCCTAGCATGCACACTCCTCCTGTGTGGCGTCCACCGTGGCGTTAGTGAGAAATCCACTCCGTCCAAGGTGCTCTATGGGTCTAAATGGGTCCCCTATCTAAAGATCAGGCATATGTAAGTCCTAGGTGGGGCCCACAACTTGATTTGGGCTGTATTTGTGGATTCTCGCCAACCGAATAGTCGGATCTTCCCGAGTTTGAACGTCAACGGTTAAAAGAGTCCAAGGGACCATTTAAGCTAGAATTTAGTGGTTGGACTATCAATCATATGGCCTAATACATGCTTATAGCATGAGCTATTTGTTTTTAATGCTTTTAATATCATTAATATTATTATCATCATTATTATTATTAGTATTATTTTTTTAAGTTGTTTATCGTGGTTTGCATCTCGATCCGTGCCATTTATATTTTAAATTTGCAAGTGAGCCATACTTTCTAAATACAGTTTTTAAAGTTAGATAAACGATGAATCTGTCGATCCGGACCTTAGGACATAGGATGAATGGTTACTCTGTGACGAAGATAACTCCTAATGTGTGGATTGTTGGATTGTGTCCTGAAGGTGGCTATGTATGGTTTGATTGTTTATATAGCTCATCATGCGATCCTATGATTAGGGCATTAACGAATAATTCATATCTATTTCTGTTTGATAAATGTCTACCATATCTCGGGGTCTAGTGGTTGGTATTGCGGTCACTGGTTGGATTTAGACTGAAATGCACGTGATTGCTTGCTTAAGCTAGACTTACATTTATTCTAAATTTGATTATACGGTAACACCCTAGTACTGGAAAGTGCGGGGTGTACGGGGTGTTACACTCCACACGTGGGATTTGGGACCCATCTCCCATGCCATGCACAACCCCACTATTGATGCATGTGTTGCATCTATACCGCCCATCAATGGGCCCCACGACACCAGCAGCAATTCTGTGGGGCTCGCTGGTGTATGTGTTACATCTAAACTGTCCATTCTTATAGCGTGCTCGTCTCTAGGTTTGAGACTAAAAATAAGACAGATCCAATTATCAGGTGGATCACACTACAGGAAGCAGTGGGTTTGAACGTCCACCATTAAAACCCTTGGGTTACAGAGTTTGGACCAATATGATATTTGTTTTTCCTCTAAATCTAGGTCTTTGTGACCTTATGAATAGACTGGATGGAAAATAAATCCTATGGTGGGGCCCACTGGAATTTAATTGTGGAAATCATTATCATCGCTGTTAGATGTGGTATGGTCCAGTTGATCTTTTGATATGATTCATAATGCTCTAAAATGACCTCTAAAGTTGGATGAATGGTGTAGTTGGTGTGACCCATTTGATACGGCCCATTTGATGTATTCGAGGTCCATATATTGTGGCCCATTGTGATGTGCATTCGGCCCATGTTTGAGGCCCAATGTGATGTATATGCTGCCCGTATTTGAGGTCTGTTGTGATGTGTATTCAGCTCGTGTTTAAGGCCCAATGTGATGTATATGAGGCCTATGTGATGAGGCCCATTATGAGGCATTTGAGGGCTAGGCGATGGAGTCCATTGTGATGTATGTTAGGCCCATGTGATATGCCCATCGTGATGTGTATTAAGCTCTTGAGTGAGGCCCATGATGTTGTATATTTGGCCCTTGTGTGAGGCCAAGGGTCCACTATATGTTAGCCTCTATGTGGGTCATTCCTTGGGGGCAATGTTGGTTAAATGTCCACATTGTCGAGGTCGATTGTCGATGCCGGTTATTGATACCGATTATGAGTATGTGACAGCATAGCATCATGATACATGCCCATACGCATCATCTGTATATTTGTTATGAGATATGGTTAACCATTACATATGTCATTGGGCAGGTGATTTATGGGACTCCCTGATAGACGGAGTTATCCCACATGAGCGCATGGTATGCGCAGGATTGATGCATGGTTGGACTACATGACTCATGCATCTTGCATTATATGATTGTGATTACTGTACGCCCTAGCAACATCAGGGTTGTGACCTCCACAAGCATATCGTGGATGGCTAGATGAGACATCGAAAATATTTGGTTCGAGCATTTAAGCACTTTAGATGTCTGTTGGTGAAAGTCCTTAAACCTCCGAAGCTAGGAGACTCCCCAATGTCCAGACCGAGTGGATACATGAGCACCTAAATACCGAATACCAGTAGGTCGCATCTCCCACTATGTCGTAGTCGGTTGGGAGGGGGTGTGGCCTTATCTGCCCGAGTGAGGGGGCTATAAGCTAGGCTGAGTTTGACCAGCTCCCAAATGGGTCCGCTATCGACCAGCCGGGTAGGCATTGGTATATTATCGGCAGGCAGGTAGTGAGGTCTTTTCCACTCACTGGGCTACGTGGTCGGTTGGGGTAGTAGCCAGCTTGGAGTGTACTAGACCCTGGTAATGGTTCCAGAGATGTACAGTACTGATTTATGGAGCAGGAGTTGCATACTCAGCATTATATTTATTCATTCATTCACTATCCACTTGGGCTGGTGGTGCGCAACTAATCGTTATATGTACTTTCACAATGGCCAGAATTTCAGTTGAGGCGCGCGACTAACCTGAGATCAGGAGCTTACCACATTGATCTATCTATCCAAATTTAGGTATGAGACTGGTTTGGATAGAAGTCCTTTGTGATAGGCCCCATAGTCTACGATACCACGTACTACCATCCCGAATTCACACTGCAGCTTGGTCATTTCATTCGCACCACATATTGTATATTGCATTACATCCTCGGCATATGGCATTCTGGGTTGCTATGTTTCTGTATTTATATGACCTAGATGAGGTTGATGGTATTCGTAGCTCTTTTGAATTGCATATTGTATTGCATCCTCAATATCTAATATTTGGTTCATTATGTTTCCGCATTACATAGCCGATTTACATTACTCTCTCAGTATATGACATTGGCTTACTATATCTTTTCATCGCATATCCTAAATGAGGTTGATGATATCTTTATGGACTTATCAGTATTTTTGCTTACTTTGATATCGTATGATTCATGATCTTACCAGTATTTTCGATATTGTATGATTATGACATTATATTGAATACTTGACACTTACCTTATGCACACACTTACACCACCCTCTAAGCTTTCTATAAGCTTATGCACGATAGATGCGTGCAGGTGATGTTAGGTTGCAGCAGCGTGGAGCTTGGAGCATGTAGCTGACTTTTGGAGCTTTGATTTTGACATATGTATATACTTTTTAGCATTGTATTCAAATGTTAATATTAGTGGATATGTGATGATGATGTTGCCTTTGTGATTTGGGTAAACTTGTGGTTATGCTTCTTACGAGATAAATGTATGTTCGAAAATCCTCCTTGTAGGATCCCAGGATCGGAACTTGGCATATGGGCGATGAGAGCTAAGAATGGGGTACTACGGAGGCTGTCGGCACTGGATTCGGTGATCGGGATTCCAGTGAATCCGATTTCTGGGTTTGGGGTGTGACAGAGATAATAAGGGTTGCAGTGCCACACTGCACCAGACTGTCCGAGTCGCCTTAACTTGGGGTGAGCTTGCACGAGTATGTGGGTCCCTAGGTCATTCCGAGAAGGTTGAGAAGGAAGGGAGAGGAAAAGTAGTGGGAGCCAGGGTGCAACCATTGGAAATGGATCAGACTCGGGAGCCCGACTCGCTGCCTATTGTTCGTCTTCATGCAATCACCGCATCGACTCAACTCGACTGAGGCTGAGTCAGGCTGGGTTTGACAGCCATTGTTGGACGTTTTTAGCTGTAGGAAGGAAGAAGAAAGAAAAAGGAAAGACAGGGAGAGATGGAGATTGAAATTGAGTCCCGCAACTGCACTACATCATGCAGTCGAGTTGCCGAAGTGGGTCACACTGAGTCGGGCAAGTTCGCTTGCGAGTTGGGTTGAGTTTTACTAAGTCTAGGTATTTCTAGACCTCTCTAAGTGAAAGGAAGAGAGAGTGGGAGATGAAATAGAGAGAGTTGGGGTGGTGCAGCTGCACCATGTTACTGTTTAGCCCACTGAGTTGCTGACTCGGTTCAAGATGGGGCGAGCTTGGTTTGGTCAAGTTCACCCCAGGGAAGAAGGAGAGAAAGAAAGAAAAATCAAGGAGAATGAAGGAAGCAAAGAGAAGGAAGGTAGAGGAGCAATGGGATTTTGACTCGCTGAGTTAACTCGGCTGAGTCAAATCATCGAGTCAAGCTATCGAATCATGAGTCAACTCTCTCTTCCTAAAGTAGATTATTCTAAATTACCATTAGTTTCATTACCATAATCATGACAATTATTAAGCATGAATAGCCATCAATACACTATTTATGCTAATATTAGTTATTATAAATGATATTAGTACAGTATCCATCTCCTGAAAAATATTATCATTAATAATAGATTATGATATTTTATTACCATTGTAATACTTATTTTTATCATGTTCGCAAATATTATTACATCATTAACGTTAAATTGTAAGTAACCATATTATTACATTGTGTTTAAACTACACATATATGATAGTTCAACTCGTAGATCCAAACCCTAAAACCTAGGTAATCCAAACCCTAGGTTAAGACCTTAACCATAAATAGTGTATAAAGCTTGGATCTAACTGTATAACTTTATAATTCATGGTAGAGTTCGGTTCTATGGGCATAAACACTCAGCGACATTAGAAGGTGATTCAGTTCATCAGGTGATGATTTCTTCCCCTTAAGCTTCCCATTTTCAAATTAGTTTAAGTAATAGTCTTTATTAGAATCATAAATGTTATCTCATAGCATGTGATCTTTTATCAATTCTTAAAGTATGGCTTAAACTTGAATTATAGTTAATAGTTGTACACCATGATTTCATACAATAACTACTTACATGATGGTTTTCATTTGAATTTCAATTGACAGTTCTTATCATGACTTATTTTGATTATCATGAATCAACTTATGTCTCTCATGCCATAATTATATGCTTTCTCATGGATTGTTGTGAGTCGCTATGGATCTCTATTCACTACACTTACTAGCGGGTGATCCCTCTTGTGTATGTGAACCCATACTTAGGATGTAACAAAATGGAGTGTGGTAAGGAATGGGCCCTCGACTTGAAGGTTACATGGGACATGAAATATTAATGTGATATTTACCATCCATAAGTCATATGGTTTGAGTAGCTTAGAAATGACCGCTTTAACCGCTCTGATTTAACCTTACGTGACCCCTTTGTCGTCTTGATTTAATGTGTCGAGCATCCTTTTACTGCTGCGATTTAATATTTGTCCCATGTTTTTATGGTTGTCTTGCATGGCTTCGATGATAATCCTTAATTATCGAATTTGATTGGCCATTGGTTGATGAGCATCCATTAAGAATCCTAAGATGAGGAGACCTCATGAGCCGGAGATGGTGGTCATGAGACACTATGCCTGAGCTGTCGGCCTACGCTGGGTGACGAGCCCCCCTATAGTGACCATTGAGTTACTCAAACTAGCTGATTGTAATTGAAATAATAATGGTTTAACTAATCATGCATTCATAGCATATTGGCGATGACAGGTGGTTAATTTTGGATGCTGTAGCATGTGCCCTCAGGTTTAGTGGGGTATCATTTCTCTAACTCCCAGACCATTGACTATCAACCTACGTATGTAATGTATTATAAGTTGGTCACTATACTATATGAGATATGCTATACTTGGTGACCAGTCTTATGCATGGGTGACGAGCCCAAGTTCGACTGGATGAGCATCCCCAAGTCAATGTGCATTCACGCATCCATGCATTTAAAAAATACTACATCATGTATTGTTTTGATTGCCTTATTATTTTTAACTATGCTTAAATAAGGCGGCGGTGTATAATCTTGAAGAAAATTCACACTGAGTTGGCCAATCATTCATCAAATATATAACCGTAGAAGTAGCACAGGTGGCTTAAAGGACACTCGTGTCCAGAGTGATAAAAAAATAGGGTACAATTATCAGGGACGTGTGGCTATATCTGCTAAGAGAAGCTGCGCAATCTTGTGGCTCAAGTTTATATGCATTTTATTACTTTTCTTGTGTAAATTATGTAATTTTTATATTTGCTATTATAAGAGACATTAGTTTGTATAAGTCATTATGGGTAGCTGCTCGTATATTTTAAATATAAATGCAAATTTTTCTTTATGTTGATTTATCCATCTTCTACTAAACTACTAACTCTGATACACACACACACACACACACACACCTGAATTTGACTATCTTTAAAGGTTAACACTCGGGTTTTTGGAGAATGAGTCATATACTCGGGTTCTGAAAACTCAGGGCATTACAGTTTAGCCTCCAGTTATGCTTAGTCGTGAGCAGCGATCTCTGCTTCAATTATGCTTGCATCTTACCACCTACTGCCCCTGGCGATCGAAAGCCCTACAAAAGAAAAGAGGGGTTTTGAAACCACCCGGCTGCTCCACCAGCCGTGAGAAGTAAATACTACTCTGCCTATTTCCTTAACGGCAGCGTTGCCATTCTAGGCAATCTTACCAGTTGTTCCAGCCATCGATTTTCAATTGTTGATTGCCAAATTGAAGACAATCTGTATCCCTAGCAAGCTTTAACACTCTCGCAACAACACTTAGTACACTTACTTTTACAACAACTAAATATAAAGAAAAAAAGAGAGATTGTGCTTTGTGGTGACACCGAGGTTCAATTCTAAGCACATTATTTATGGCTACCCCTCATTTAAGTATCGTCTCATTTGCCTTTTTGATGCAGAGTCTTTAAATTATTGGCTTATAGATTTTGATGTCACTGATCACATGATAGGGAAATCAAAAAACTTATCTTATATAACATACATTGAAGGAAATAAGATGGTTTTCCTTGATGATGGATCATCAACCCTTTATTCATGAAATTGACAAAACCAATATATCTTCGAGCATTCATGTCTAAAGTTCTTTGTATTCTCTCATTTCCTTCTAACTTGGTACCTATAAGCAAACTAACAAAATCTCTTAATTATTCTGTCACATTCTTTCTAAAATACTGTGTTTTACAAGACTTGATTACGGGAAATGAGATTGGTAAAGGAGAAGAGATTGTACTTGTTCGACCAAAATACAAGAGCTCTTTTAAGTAATGAAAGAAATGTACATAATGATTAGATTTGACATTGGAGACTTAGACATCCATCAAATAGAGTACTACATTGTTTGCATCCATTTATTACTCTTACTTTAATAAATGTAAGACCTGTTGCTATGCTAAATAGGCCACGGTACCTTTTCAGCGCAGTGAAAACTTTCGTGATTAGTCTTTCAACTTAATTCATTTAGATGTTTGGGGCCCTACATTGGTAGACTCTTTATTTGGTGTCAAATACTTTGTAAGCTTTATTGATGATTTTCCAACATCATTATGGATTTATATACTAAGATCTAAAGGAAAAGTATATAATGCTTTTAAGGAATTTCATAAAATGGTTGCTACTCAATATGATGCCCAAATTAAAATTCTAAGATCTGATAATGGAGGGGAATACATAAGTAAGATGTTTAATGAAGACCTTGGAAATAATGAGATCATTCATCAAAAGAACTATTTAGAAACTTCACAACAAAATGAAGTGGCTAAACGTAAGAATCATCACTTACTTGAAGTTGCAAGGTCTTTTATGTTTCAAATGAATATCCCAAATTTCTTATGGTCAGATGTGGTATTGTCAGCTAGCTATGTTATCAACAGATTGCCAGGTTCTGAATAAAAAAGGCTCACTTCAAGTTTTGATTGGAGGACTTTCACAACATCTCACACTTACGTGTATTTAGATGCATATGCTATGTTTATATACCATAATTGAGTACGAATAAATTACATAGAAGGGTTGTGAAGTGTATTGTTGTTGATTATTCACCAAACTAGAAAAACATATAAATGCTTTGATCTAATAAAAAAAAAATTCATGTTACTAGAGATGTGCAAGTAGTTGAAGATATTACATACTACTCGAAATTCAAAGATCTCAAACTACCAGATGTATTGATTGAGGGAGAGAAAGATAACAATTGGTTTCCAAGTCATTCTGTAATTTTATAGCCCATTATATAACAAAACCAAGTATAAGACAGACAAAATTACTCGAATGAGTCAGCTTCTCCCATCCAATCTAAGAATTAAATATTTGATACACCCGAATCTAAAGTATGGACCTTGTGATGTCATGTTCCTTTCATCAATTTACATTCTCTGTGATCGATTCTCTTATGTTAGGTATACCTCCATCTCATACTCTTATTGCCTTATGAAAAGAAAAAAGAGTCATTCGTCATCCTACTCATTTATTTGATTTTTTGTATCAAGTTGTTTATCCAATCCAATCATATGTCTCCCTACCCATGCTGAACCTGACATTTTTGTAGAGGCACAATCACAAGATGAATGGAATAATGCCATGAATGAAGAATTAATAACATTTGTAAAAAATAATACTTGGTAAATTGTAAGCTTGCCTAAAGGGCAAAAACTACTTACTTGCTAGTGGGTGTACAAAATCAAATACAAAAGTAATGGAACTATAGAAAGCAATAAAGGTAGGTTGGTTGCAAAAGGATTTACTCAAACTAATAGTATTGATTATCAAAGAAACTTTTGCACCTGTAGCCAAAATGAGCTTTATATGCGTGTTGTTGTTCGTTGCAGCTAACCAAGAGTGACCTTTATATCAATTACATGCAAAAAATGCCTTTTTATGTGGAGATCTTCATGAGGAAGTATACATGAAATTGCCTCCAGGATATCCTCGAGAGGGGAAGCATAGTATAATATTTTAAAAAAAGCAATTTATGGGTTTAAACAGTCACGAAGAGCCTAGTTCAAAAAACTGAGAACAACCCTTATTACTTTTAGATATAAATAAAGTGGAGCTAACTATACGATATTTGTTAAGTAGAAAGCTTTAAAAAGAGTGATCATTTTAGTGTATGTTGATGATATTATAGTCACATACAATGATGATCAAGTCATCTATCAGTTGAAACATGATCTTAAGACATAGTTTGACATAAAAAATATTGATAAATTGAAGTACTTCTTAGTTATAGAAGTAGCTTCTTTAAAAAAGAAAATTTTCTTATCATAGAGGAAATATATATATTAGACCTACTCAAGGAGACAAGAAAGCTAGCTATAAAGCTTGTCGATATGCCAATTGACTGTGATGTTCGGCTTTCTAAAGAAATGGAAAAGCCTATAGAAAACATCGGGCAGTATCAATGATTGGTTGAATGACTCACATATCTCATTATTACCTGTCTAGATATTACTCGAGCCGTCTCTTTGGTCAATCAGTTCATGCACAACCTATCATCCATCCACGTAGAAGCTGTAAATTGAATTCTCCGGTATCTAAAGGGATCTCCTGGAAAAGGAGTCCTAATGAAGTGTAATAAGCATCTAAAGATTACGATCTACTCAGATACTGACTAGGCAGGTTGTCCTTTGGATAGAAGGTATATAACTGGCAAGTGTACTTTTGTTGGTGCCAATTTAGTTACATAGAAAAGTAAAAAAAACAAAGTGTTGTTGCTTGGTGCAGCGCAGAAACATAATATAGAATAATGACCTCAACTACATGTGAACTTGTTTGGATAAAAGCTTTACTTAAAGAGATGAGTTTTCATGATGATAATCCTATTGAATTTGTTTTGTAACAATCAGACATTCATTCATATTGTAACTAATCTTGTGTTTCATAAGCGAACAAAACACATTGAAGTAGATTGTCACTTCATAAGGAAAAATGTTCAGACTAAGGTGATATCCACTCTATTTGTTCAAACAGAGGACCAACTAGTAGATTGTTTGACAAAAGCCATTAGAAAACTAAGGTTTTAAAGCTCGTTGAGCAGGTCGGGCATCATCGATATCTCAGCCCCAACTTGAAGAAGAGTATTGAAGGGTAGATTTAGGACTCTACTTCCTCTATGTCTTATTATTTCATTAGGACTCTCTCTTTCTCCTTTATCTTATAACAGTTGTATGAAATACAATTACTCTGAGATCTAAATATCTATATATGTAACATTCCTTTAAGAAAATAATATAACAGATTCGAATTTTTCTCTTGCTTATTTTTCTCACAGGGATGCCTACATCACAACAAACTATTGAATTGATATTTATATTAAATATTGATACTATAACTTAGAAATATAGAACACTTAACATATTTCCTATTATAATTTTCACAGAAACAAGTTGAAGAAAATGAGTTTCAAAACAACTAATTTTCTCTTTACGAGAGTATCACCAAAAAGTTTAGATTGACCATTCTAGTAGCTTTCCAGCACAAGTGTAGACTAAATTGCTTGAAATCACTGAGAAACCCACCTAAAGACCATTGGACTCAGAGCCATATCATCTGCCTTTCAACTTTGACCTATATCGCCCATGCACAAGAGTTTTGTCTGCTTTTTTATATATTAGTATGCAACATGCATTATTACTAGGAATATCACTTGCATTTAAAATGATTAACACTCTACTACCTAAGACATCCTCATCTAGACTGCAAAAGAAAAAAAAGAAGGCCCCAATTTCACAAGAAGTGCTAGATTAGTTCCACGACATGAGTTCTTTTATGAAAGATTGCACATATATGATAAGTGATCTCTAAGACTCATTTACTACTTTCGTGTAAACACATATGGAAGTTAGTCCAAGAAGATGATTGGGTTCAAGTCATATGTGTTGTAGTATCTAACGAGCATGACAAAGTTCATCGAAGTGCTTAGGTGGAAAGCACTAAAATATATCATAGAACATGAAAAATTAGCAAAGTTCTTTATATGAATGCTTCCTAAATTGAGACATGAGTTTTCGTTAAATATTATGGGAGATTAACAGCTCTACTAATTGTATTTTTTCCATCTTTCTTGCTTACCACTTTTGGATATTTGGATAGTTATAACTCTAAACTCCATGCTCTTTTTTTAGTTTTAAACCTTGAATTGTTATTGAGACTTTTTAAATATATTTATGGTAACTTATAAATTAGTTATGCAAATTCTTCATGCAGTTATTTTCTAATTCTATGATACAAATATTACATAGTATTTGTCAACCAGTTTTTTGACACCTATCTAACATGGGAAGAATATCACAAAGATATAAATAGATTTACTCATAAAAAATATAAGCCATTCACTTCTTTAATTGAAGCTCGACGAGCTTTTAAAGACTTCATAAAAAAATAACACAGTAATGTGAATGATGCACCATCTAGTTATTTTCAATCTATAGGAAAGATAGTAAGTAAATATTATGTCATATTCATTAGTCAATGCCTTGAAATTTATGAATCATAGGAGGAATGTTTTGCACAGGTTTATGAATTTTCTGGCAGTCATTACAAGTCATTTGATACTTGTGACAAATCATATGATACCTGTAAGGAATTTTATACAAACTAGAATGAATGGTTGCGATAATTATTCATTTTATAAACCAGTTTACTTGTTCTATGATGTAATTTATATGGTTTATACATTTAGGTCGTAAATATACATTGAGAAATGAAGGATATCTTTCATCATCTAAAACATAATGGACCGACTTTTGTGTTAATGATCGAACTTACAGATATGAACTGAGCACCATTTGATGAGTCACTGAGAACAAGGGTGAGGGATATGAAAAGGATGAATTAATGAAAGAGGAACTCGTTACTAGTAGTAACGACTTGTCACAATCCATTGGTTCATATAGAATCCATATCCGCGGTGTATCAAAAAACATTCTTTTCACTAAACATATATAACACAATAGAGTGAAAGGGCCCACCCCAAAACCCAGGGGGCACTAACTAACAATTGAGTCATCTCCGAACTGCATGAGATAGTTGCCCATCATACGGCTCACCGACTCCACTTGCCTCTCAAACTTACCTCATTTTAAGTTAAATATTTATTTTAGTGGGCTTGTTAACATGAATATCTAAAAGGATGAAAATATATACTATTTTTGAGTATTTAAGGTGATTGACTTAATCAAATTTAGGTTCACATGAATACAATATAAAATTTCAATGCATTCCAAATCCAAGGTGCCAAACAGAATATTTTCATTTCAGAGTATTCCAAATTACAAACTGTTGAACATAATTGAAGATTCTAAATCACTTTAATTCTAATGTATTTGTGATTTGAATTCCAATACATTCCAAAGATGACGTGTCAAACAATCCTTTAATCACACGATGCCCACGATGGTGTGAACCTATTGAATGACTTACAGTTTGTACAAACTTTGTAGACTGGCATGTAATGCATATTTATCTGGACGTGCATAGCACCATGGGTTCCATACTAATATAATTTAATTGGAAAGGTATTAGGAAAGAAACCTAAGTTTTGATTGAATTTAGATGCTTATTTAGCATATTGGCAAGGCTTTTGTCTTGGTATTTAGCTCACAGGCTGGTCTCTACCATGCTGAGTCTAATTTTTACACCCCTATTTTTAGTATAAGAGAAGAACTTACTTTGGTAGGGTTTGAAGGATACTGCACAAGCACTTCTAAATTATCTAAAAATTACATAAATAGCCTACAAGTAAATATAAATTGTCTAAATTAAGGGTTTAGATAACAGAAATACTCCTAAGTTCATGGAGCTGGGTAGGAAAATTTTGAACCATTAGTTACTAAGCATGTAGAAGCCTCTTAATTACCCATATACACTTATGTTTTAAATCCTTTTGCATGTCCTTTTAAAATGCAAAGTTCACAACGCTTAGAAAACTACATGAAGAAAAAAAATACCCCTTATGTTATATATTTTATAGATATACAATCGAATATTTTATATTAATTACTTTTTATGGCTAAACTAGAAGATCCTATCTAACTCATATAATGAAGCCGTCATCATTGTGGTCGTTGTCACCATCATGGCCTTGTCCTAGCTATGTGAGGTCCATAAATTAGTGGTGAATTGATGGTTCCATCACTCACCATGCGTTCCTTCCCATTGTCATTAGCCTTACCCCATTATAAGAGGTAGAGACCGTAACAACCAAAACTACTTCAATTATGCTACAAAATTTATGTGTATGCCCCATATAGCTCAAATATATGGTAATTTCCATACCTATAATATGTGGCCATGGGCCTAATTTGAAGCTGAATTTGATAAATGGAATAGGTCGGGGCAATATTTTGTAAAATTCTTTGTCAATGCCTAGCTTTATAGCCCAGAAAATGTACCTTTTATGAGTGTAATAGTCTCGATTAGACCTGAAATTACTAAAGTTGAATGTAATCTACCACATTTCAATGCAATGCTTAAGTTTATACATCTACCCTCCCGAGATGCGCCTAATTCCTAAGGACAACAGTGTTCAAAAGGAACATGAATATGCTAAACAATGGGAATTTACTAACAAAACATAAGTATATTTGTTAAAAGAATATATGAAAAGCCTACTGTAATTCAAATGTTTTGTTGATATATTAAAATCAATTCAAGACTCACATAAAAATTTCTTAGTTTGATAATGCAATATATATATATATGTGTGTGTGTGTGTGTGTGTGTGTGTGTGTATTGAATTCCAAACTTTCTTTTCTACTTATGGTATTAAATTCTAAATGTCTTGCTCGTATACACCTCAGCAAAATGGAGTTATGGAATGCAAAAATCAGCATCTCCTTGATGTTACCTGCTGCATTTTGATTGAAGTGATAATTCCCAAAGTTTACTAAGATGGGATAATACTCACGATAGCATACTGGGAAAATAGGATGCCATCTATGCCTCTGGTCAAATGTTCTCTGCTAGAACTATTAATATTCACCAAGTTGGTATTTTATCTTCCACCTAAAATCTTTTTAACTACCCACACCTAGATCCATAGCTCAACTGGCAGACTGAGTGGAGATACCTTGTTTCAACACTTAAGGTCTTGGTATCGATCCCTAGCGGGGGTGGCTAACATGGAGTGTGTGTACTGACATGGGTGTGTACTAACCAGCTAACCCAAAAATAATAAAATAAAATAAAATAAAATCTTTTGACTGCCTTTATTTTGTACGTGATATGAGTCTTTTTTGGGATAAGTTAGACCATCGCTTTGTTCAACGTGCTTTTTGAAGAATATTTCCCCATGTAAAAAAGGATATAAATGTTACTATCTCACTATTTGGGGCAAATATGTTTCATGGGATGTGGCATTCTTTGAGAGTATCTCATATTTATTATCTTTAACCCTCCATCAGACACTCTTGATCTCTCAGTTATTGATGTAGATTCTCATATTGCAAGTGTTACTTACCATCTCACCACCATCTGATCATTTGGTACCAGATCCCACGGGTTTTGATCATAACCTTCCCATTACCATCCGAAAGGCCAAACTTGTGGTAGTTCCACCTGCTCGGAATCGGTCCACTATGCATCCCATTGATAATGTGGTCACTTACTCTAATGTTTTTCATTCTTTTACATTTTTTCTTTTTATATTGTTATCCATTTTTATTCCTTCTAAGGTAAAATATACTTTGGAGGATCTCTAAATGAAAGTAACTATGCTTGAAGAGGTGGCCACCCTATAGTATTAAGGAACTTAGGCGTTGGTTGATTTGCCCACGAGCCGTCATGTTGTTGGTTGTAAGTGAGCATACACTCTAAAATATATCCTTAATGGTTTCGTTGCTCACCATGAAGCATGCTTGGTGGCCAAAGGTTTTAATAAGAAGTTTGACATTGATTTTAGGACACTTTTTAACTAATGGTTAAACTAAATTCCACTTGTGTCCTCCTTTCTATTATTGCTCATCATCGCTTACCTCTTTATCAATTAAAATTAAGAGTGTATTTCTTCATAACAACATGCAGGAATAAATATATATGAATATTCCTCATCATTTTAACCTTCAGAGTCTATGGGTAAAGTGTGTCGGTTGAAAAAAAAAGAAAGTATTACATAGCTTGAAATAGTTTCCACTTATATGGTTCAAGCACTTGGTTCTATAATTGAGAACGTGGGTTTTTTACGGTGTTTCTCTGACCATTCAGTCTTTGTTAAGTGGCCTGCTTCTTTTGTTACTATCTTGATAGCTTAACTTGATAACATTGTTTTTAGGGGTAATGATGATGTTGCAATTTGCCCAGATAAAGGACTTATGAGGCTGTAATTTTGAGATCAATTATTATTATTATTATTATTATTATTATTTTTTAATTTTTTGTCTTTTACATTACTTTCTTGGCATTGAGGTTAGGCGTTTAAAAAAGGTCTTCAACTTAAGTATACTCTTGATCTTCTTCAATCCACAAGTATATTTAGTTTAAATCCATTTGATACTCTTATTGAGGTGTTGGGATTGTACCTTAGAAAACCAATGTTTATTTGACTTATTTTAAGCATGTTTCTCATTCATTCATCGACCTAAGTGATATGTGTGAAACATGTTTATTCTTGTGAGTTTATAAGGTTTGTCTTTAAGCATCATGAGATTCGACACAAATTCTTATGGCCAAGAGAATATTGTAGTCCATAGATCTCAGTACTTTAGCCATGACACATATCTTTAGACATGTATGTGTCATTCAAATTGGTCATTTTATTTGAGGGGATTTACTTACTGTCAAGATGAACAATATCTATCATTGGGCCCTAGTTGGTGTCGTTGTGCATTTGTCTTACCCCACATGGGTATATTTGTATACCAAATAGCTCCTTTGATGAAGCCTTTATACACTTACATTCGTAAAACCTCTTACAAGTAACTAACTTGGGAAGCTCATTATGACCAAACTAGAAGATACTTGCTATTACACTACGTCTATCAAATGTTTAACTTGAGGATTTGTAGATGGAGAGATCGTGATATATACTGCTTTGACTCGCTTTATGAGGCTACTTAGTGACTATTGTAAGTAGGTGTGATTGGATGGTTTCATCAGAGTCCTCAAAATCCATACAGTTCAACATGGGATCCACTTGGTCTGCTCGGAACATTAGAATGTGGGTTGATCTTATGATTTGGACTATCCATCAAGTATTTTAAAGACTATACAACACTTTTTTAATTTTTGATTGGTTATGTTTAGTATCTATCAAGTACTTTAAAGACTATACAATACTTTTATAATTTTTTATTGGTTATGTTTAGCCCAGCACACATAGCCCAATGGAACACCACCATGTGTTAACATGTCTATCGAGAAAAGAGGGCCACTACGAGAGAAGGACATATGACTGTTGCACGAGTGGCACGTGACCAAGCTACATAAAGCCCTACCAATACTAAAAATCTTGTAATCTAACATATGCATGACAAGCCCATCTCGCAAAATCATGATGAAAATGAAAATTTTCCAGAGATGATTGATGCTTTCACAAAGATTATGGAGGATTAAGAAACAGAATCTTCTATAATCAGAAGAAGATCAGGGCATGATGGCATAAAGAATCCAAATCTTATTGGAACATGGCCAAGTAACCTATGAGAAATGTCAAGGAAACCTCGACTCAGCCACCGCCCTCTATTTCTATATAAGTAGCATTTTATGAAGAGCTTTGGGCCCTCGCCACATACAACTAATCAATCTCTACAATGCAACGCTACCTATCCTAGTTTTAGCTTAGACGTTCCACTTTTGTCCAGTCATTATGCAGCAAGTCTAGAATTCTTAGTTTAGCTTAGATCAGCTACTGTCTAATGCCATTGTTATAGTACGCTTTAGAAGTAGATTAAATATCCACGATCTTCATTGTCAGATTCCGTTGATCACTGAGTTCATACTTAGTTGACCACTCTCGTCATACAAACTACACACTATAGTTGCTCTGTTCATATAAACAGTTGTAAGTAATTTTTTTTAATTTTCTCTATTTAATTTATTTAATGATTATACTGTTTTTACATGCAAATCAATAAAATTGGCGACCCGGCCTTAGTTGTTTTAATCATAATCATTCATTATCACATAACTGAGAAACCTGAGAACCACAATCACTATTGAAAGAAAAAGTCCGTAGTGCAAGGCAAAAGGATCCTATTAAAGGACCAACCATTTCCTTCATAAATTGCCTAATTGTTGTAACATTGGTGACTAAACAGTTAGATCAGTCTTCTCAAGTCTGATCCTAATCCCGCTAGTTCTAAGGTCGTGATGATGTCATAGGACTTATATAGGAATATGACATCCAACCTAATAACTGACGAGTTGTTTAACCAATTTACCAGAGACCTTATGCCCATTAGGTTGATCGATATTTTGAATCAACCATGATCAAATATATCAATCGGTTCATTACACAGTGTGGTGAAGTATCGACCAATGACTTTTTGATACTCAAGTTGTTTGGTAACTCCTTAACAAAATTGACCATAGCCTTTATACATTTGTTTTGTTCGATAGAATGAGAGAAGGTTTACATATAAGCCCACCATGATCGATAGTGTTCATCCATCCCATTCATCAAGAGTGCTTCACAATTGTTTTCTTTGACACAACTCTTCACTATTGATCAGGTTTGCGGGGCCACCATGGTGTGTATAAGAAGTTATGCAAATTCTAAGCTTATGTGGGGCCACTATGATGTCTATCTTCCATCCAACCAATTAGACATGTGTGCCTCACTAGGATAAAGGGATAATAAAAGAGTAGACCTAAAACTCAGGTGGACCACAATGTGTGAATAAAAGGTAGCCTTATTTTCCATTGCACCTATGTTGTGGCCAACTTGAATTTGGGATAGATTTGATTTCTGTTGTGCAGTGAAGTGGTTTTAATATACACATTACTGTGGACTATGCAAACAACAAGAGTGGTATAACTAGGCTAACCAAAATAAAACCTTGTATGTGCATCCACGCATCGTACGGTTCAGTAGTCACTAACAAAGAAAAAATCTTTCAACCTCAAGGTCACCATATAGGCCCCCCCCCCCCCTCCCCTTGTAACTACTCAATAAATTAAGGTGATTTAGTTTATTGCCCAAGGAATCTTATCTTAACTACATAAGTACACATGTCAAAGTGATGCACACATATGAGAACAACACCCACATGATGAGCAAGTGGGTGTGATTTTTGGACCGTATTTCATTGAGAATGGGTTCTACCTACAATTCTTCCAGATCCTATACAAAATGCCCCTCTCATCTGACATTAATGAGTAATATTAATATTTTTCTCACATGTAAGTGTAGTCATCTTCAATGTTTTCCGTATTGTTATCAATGGTTGTATCACACCCTTCATATATGAAAATATATTTGGTTATCATATGGAAAATATTGGATGTATCACGTAACGTATCGTTGTTTTAGGAAAACATGAGAAAATATTGGAAAATTGTTCAAATTTTTCAATGAAACCTCGACTCAGTCACCACCCTCTATTTCTATATAAGTAGCATTTTATAAAGAGCTTTGGGCCCTCGCCACATACAACTAATCAATCTCTACAATGCAACGCTACCTATCCTAGTTTTAGCTTAGACGTTCCACTTTTGTCCAGTCATTATGCAGCAAGTCTAGAATTCTTAGTTTAGCTTAGATCAGCTACTGTCTAATGCTATCGTTATAGTACGCTTTAGAAGTAGATTAAATATCCACGATCTTCATTGTCAGATTCCGTTGATCACTGAGTTCATACTTAGTTGACCACTCTCGTCATACAAACTACACACTATAGTTGCTCTGTTCATATAAACAGTTGTAAGTAATTTTCTTTAATTTTCTCTATTTAATTTATTTAATGATTATACTGTTTTTACATGCAAATCAATAAAATTGGCGACCCAGCTTTAGTTGTTTTAATCATAATCATTCATTATCACATAACTGAGAAACCTGAGAACCACAATCATTATTGAAAGAAAAAGTCCGTAGTGCAAGGCAAAAGGATCCTATTAAAGGACCAACCATTTCCTTCATAAATTGCCTAATTGTTGTAACATTGGTGACTAAACAGTTAGATCAGCCTTCTCAAGTCTGATCCTAATCCCGCTAGTTCTAAGGTCGTGATGATGTCATAGGACTTATATAGGAATATGACATCCAACCTAATAACTGACAAGTTGTTTAACCAATTTACCAGAGACCATATGCCCATTAGGTTGATCGATATTTTGAATCAACCATGATCAAATATATCAATCGGTTCATTACACAGTGTGGTGAAGTATTGACCAATGACTTTTTGATACTCAAGTTGTTTGGTAACTCCTTAACAAAATTGACCACAGCCTTTATACATTTGTTTTGTTCGATAGAATGAGAGAAGGTTTACATATAAGCCCACCATGATCGATAGTGTTCATCCATCCCATTCATCAAGAGTGCTTCACAATTGTTTTCTTTGACACAACTCTTCACTATTGATCAGGTTTGCGGGGCCACCATGGTGTGTATAAGAAGTTACGCAAATTCTAAGCTTATGTGGGGCCACTATGATGTCTATCTTCCATCCAACCAATTAGACATGTGTGCCTCACTAGGATAAAGGGATAATAAAAGAGTAGACCCAAAACTCAGGTGGACCACAATGTGTGAATAAAAGGTAGCCTTATTTTTTATTGCACCTATGTTGTGGCCAACTTGAATTTGGGACAGATTTGATTTCTATTGTGCAATAAGGTGGTTTTAGTATGCACATTACTGTGGACTATGCAAACAACAAGAGTGGTATAACTAGGCTAACCAAGATAAAGCCCTGCATGTGCATCCACGCATCATGCAGTTCCCTAGTAGTCACTAACAAAGAAAAAATCTTTCAACCTCAAGGCCACCATATAGGCAGGCCGCCCCCCCCCCCCCCCCCCCCCCCCTTGTAACTACTCAATATATTAAGGTGATTTAGTTTACTACCCAAGGAATCTGATCTTAACTACATAGGTACACATGTCAACGTGATGCACACACATGAGAACAACACCCACATGATGAGCAAGTGAGCGTGATTTTTGGACCGTATTTCATTGAGAACAGGTTCTACCTACAATTATTCTAGATCCTATACAAAATGCCCCTCTCATCTGACATTAATGAGTAATATTATCATTTTTCTCACATGTTAAGTGTCGTCATCTTCAATGTTTTCCGTATCGTTATCAATGGCTGTATCACACCCTTCATATATGAAAATATATCGGTTATCGTATGGAAAATATTGGATATATCACGTAATGTATCATTGTTTTAGGAAAACATGTGAAAATATTGGAAAATTGTTCAAATTTTTCAATGAAACTTCAGAAATATTATAAAGATGTCCATTCACACTTAAAAATCAAAACATCACAAAAAATAAGCGTAAATAATATATTTTCTTTGTATAGGGTTTTAATCCATATATTATCTAACTAAACAACTATATTTAAGATCAATTTATAAATCATAGAAGATATGTATAAAAACATACACAATTAATTGTTTTTCAAAATTACACGTGGTACACAAGTAATTGAAATTAAACTATCAAATTATGTCTCGTAATCCAAAATTTAGGTTAATTTCCTCGTCCAAACGAGATTGGTTGACATTGCCCAATTTCAACAAGCAACTATCCATGAATCAACAGCCAGGATCGTTCAAATAATTTAATTTGGGACTATGACTTAAAAATACTAGGTCCCACAATTTAATTCATTTAATGTATGACATGTGTACAGTTTCTTAGTGCATGTGCATTTAAGTATCTAAGTGTTACATGTGCTACTAGGGTATTGTCTAAACCTCATTTTAAAAGAGGTTGCGTTTGAAGTGGGCCCCATCATGATGTTTATGTGAAATCCTCCCAAACCACTAAGTCAGTCACCCAATGTTAAGCCCGAGGCCCAAAAATAAACCCCTCCATGTTTCAAGTCGATCACACGATTGGAAACATGAACAGGGCGACACTCACCCTTCAAAATGTTTCCCTTGGTGTGGCCAACATGAATCACGTTTGGGCATGATTTTTCAAGCCATGCCTAATTTTTTTTGTGGCATCTAATGGTTGGAGTGGATTTCTTATAATCATCATGGTGAACCTTGTTAAAATCAAGAGTGGGAGGCTCTCTCCAAATTGTTTCCTTTGGCGTAGCCCACTTGAATCACAAGCCAGTCTGAAATTTTTTTTGCCCTGAACATTACGTGGAATTACATATTAAATGGTTGGAGTTGATCTTACATGCACATCAAGTGGGCCCTATGAAAAAAATAAGAGTTTCCCTTTTTTTTTAAAAAAAACAATATATTAGCCTCTTACGCCAAACACCACTATGTCACCGGATCTAGCAATGTGGGTGGGACCCTGACTGTGGGGCCAACCTCAATGTATGTGTTGTACATCCACGCTATACATTCCTTTTGCTATCTCATTTCAGGGCATGGACCGAAGAATGAAGTAGATCCAAATTTAAGTGGACCACACCACAGGAAATAGTGGTCATTGAATGCTCACCCTTAAAAACTTCTTAGGGTCCACCATAATGTTTATTTGCCATCCAAATAAGGTAACACAAGCTTGGATGAAGGGAAAACATAAATACTAGCTTGATACACAACCTTTGTAGCCCACAAAAAGTTCTTAATGGTCAATCACTACTATTTCTTGTGGTGTGGTTCACCTGAGATTTAGACTTGCTTTATTTTTTGGCCCATATACTAAATTGAGCTAGCAAAATGGATGAATGACCCGGATATACAACTCATACATCGAGGTGGGCCCATGGTGATGGTCCCACCCACATTGTTGGATCGATGTTGTAGCTAATCCACGGTCCAAGGGTGCCCAAACTTGATTTTTTATGGGGCCCACTGTGATGTGTTATGTAAAATCCACTCCAACCATTTGATGTGTAATCCCACCTTAGGCCCATGCCTATGATTTTGGTGGGCCACAACAAAAGAAACAACTCGAAGAGAGGCATCCACCCTTGATTTTTTTAGGACCCACCATGATGATTATATGAAATCTACTCCAACCTAGATGCCACAACAAAATTTAGGCATGGGGCATAAAAATTAAGCCCAAACATTATTCACGTGGGCCACATCAAGGGAAACAGTTTGGAGGGTGAGTGTTGTCTTATACATGTTTCCAATCATATGGTCCACCGGAATCACGGTTGGGGCTGATATTTAGATTTGGCCCTACGTTGGGTGATGCATCTAGTGAATGGGTTGTATTTTACATAAACATTATGCTGGGGCGCACTAGACTCGTCGATCCCTTTCTCACATAGACACGTGCCAAAAAGGAAACCCTTTATTTATATTTAGCACAATATTATAATATCTTGCAATATTTCCCATGATATAAGATTTTTTGTTTTTGTTTTTGATACTCGTGTGTATTGTATAGGCCAGGTGTGATATCCGTATTATTGGCCAATAATGTCGATATTGCAAACATGGGTTATCCTTGATCTTTTTTATTTTGCATAGCACATAGGGGTGGCGATGAGCCAAGTTGAGGCTATTAAGCCTGATTGATCACGACCAGATCAAACGGTCCAAAAGAAGCCACGTGATAGCCATGCTACCCGAAGTGTAAAAGAACTTCAAAGTGATGAGATTTGGACGCATACATATGAGAGAATTAAACGTTAAAGTTTTATTAAAAGTAACTTTTTGCAAAGTAAGTCCTATCGACGTAAGTATCTAAGCAATCATTAAACTTTAGAGTCTCACCAAAAGCAACTCTTGATACAAGAGCTAGTGACATGAGGAATCGAACAAGTTTCCTACCTAAGAGCCCAATGACGTGATGACTCTAATAAATTGTGGCAAATGAGCTTCAAATGGAAGAGCTAAAGGCACACTTGTGGGAGAATTAAATGTTAGAGTTTTATGAAAAGTAACTCTCTGCAAAGTAAGTATATAAACAATCATCAAATGCTAGAGTCTCACTAAAAGCAACTTTCAATGCTAGAGCTTAATAACACGAGTACTAACAAATTTCCTATCTAAGAGCCCAGTGACGTGACAACTCCAATAAATCTTTCTATGCATGATCGGAACAACAAGAGGCGTACATGATTTCTTGTACATGTAGTTTAATACAATGGGTTATACTTTTGTGGAGAATTAAAAAAATTTACATGGCTAACTATTCAAATATCTAATATTGTTGAACCATTCGTAAAGCAACCACCTCTCAAAATTTATAGAAGCAACACTCGAAGAAAAGCTCTAGGCCCAAGCCATAAACAATCAATATCTCTACGGCTCAACACTGCCCTTATCTTTTGCCTTCTATAGATGTTTATTAATTTAGCATCTTATCTTACTCACTCCACTTTTGTCCAACTATGTTGCAGCAAATCTGGATCCATTAGTTTAGAATAGCTACCGTCTAGCGCATCACTGTTGTACATACTTAGGAAAAGGCTAAATATCTATGACCCCATTGTCGGATTCCTAAATTATCAAGTCCATACTTGATACATTATCAATAACATACTGCTAACTTCATACCACGATCATCTAGTAGTTTCAATGACCCAAGTCGTTATAGGTATTTTATTCTCTCCATTTAGTTTATTTTTCTTTTTTATGATTGTATTGCTTTTACATTCCAATTAATAAAATCAACAATCCAACCTTAATTTTACTTTTGTCCAATCCTTATTGTTTTATCGAGAAACCTAATACGCTATCACCATTAAAAGAAAAATCCTTGGTTCCAAGGTAAAAAGATCTCATTCAAGACTAAACCTCCCATTCTAAAATCACATGATCGTTGTAACAATTGTCAGCTGAACAATCAAACCATTCTCTACAAATCTATAGTTCGAACAATCAAACCATTCTCTACAAATCTATAGTTCTAATCTAGCTAGTTCGACGTTTATGGTCACAAGCATTCAATCGATTCGAGTCAAATACGACTTTAACACACTCGACACTAATCTAATTGCACAAGTTTAACCGAATTCAGGCTTTTCATAATACATGTGGACACGCATCTAGATTGAACAACAACATGGGCCTGCCAAAGTAACTCAAGGCTTACCCCAAAACTTAAGGCCCTTGGCTTGACATTGGTAAAAAGATCTCATTCAAGACTAACCCTCCCATTCTAAAATCGCATGATCATTATAACAATCTTCACAGATCTATAGTCCTAATCTACTTAGTTCGGTGCCGAGGGTCATAATCATTTAATCGATTCAAGTCAAATACAACTTTGGCACGCCCGAAACTAATCTAATAACACAAGTTTGACCAAATTCAGGCTGTTCGTAATACATGTGAACACCCGTCCAGATTGAACAACATCGGCCGGCTAGGGTAAGTCAGGGCTTGACCCAAAACTTAAGGCCCATGGCTTGAGCCTGGAATGGGCCTTGCATAGGGGGCCCAAACCCAACCCAAAAAAATTGGTTGGGTCCAAGCTCGACCTGATCTGACCTGATACTGATACTGGCCTAAAATTGATAAAATCCCAATTTTTGACTTAAATTTTCCTCATCTGCCTGTTTTATCAAGTGGGCCACACGTGCACAAAGAAATAAACATGATCCAAGGTACATTATTGCCTAAGAATTAGAATGGCATATTTTTAGGATATTACAACATGTACGTATAAAATCGGGTCAGTTGGATCAGGCTAAAATTACTTGCGCCCAACCTCGGCCAAAAATTGATGAGGCCATTCCAGACCATGTACAAGCAATAGGTCCAATCCCAATCGAAAGCTGGGTCAGACAGGCTACCCGGCCCCTTGCCACTCTCAGTTGCAGCACATGCACGAAGGTGCCTACCTGTTGAACGATTTGGAACTTGTACAAACTTTATAAATTGGCATGTACTGCATATCCGTCCAGACGTGCACAGCACCAGGGGTTCCCTACTGACTGAGCATTATTGCAAAGCTATTGGGTTAGCAAGCTGAATCTAGATGCTTATATAGCAGGCTAGCCAGCCAGTTTGTCTCTGCAGGGCTTGAATCCAGTTTTTACACCCCTATTTTTATTACAAGAGACCTTTGATACTCTGTTAGAGTGTGGTGGATGATGCTCAAGCACTTATAAATTACCTACAAATTGCATAAGTAGCATACAAGCGAAAATTAAACTGTCCAAATCATGCGTCTTAGTTTAGATGTATATTGAACAAAATATTATCCTTATTGGTGGACATGAAAATAATCTAATGGTGCTATTTTCAACAATTAAGTGTCCGCGAATAAGAGGTTCAAATTGTTCAATCAATCTGATTTTGGGACTGATTTGGAACAATGGTTTCCACATTTTACTCACTTTACTTCGTGTTAATGTGTGCCACATGCACGATTTCTGAGTGTCTGAGTGTCATGTGTCATATTCTACCAGTGTATCAAATAACTCCCCTGTATCAGAGGAGCCTAGCTCTACATAGAGTCCTCTTCCCTGTATCTCACCATTGAAAGATGGGTCAGAATCTAGCAAGCATTTCATTTAGAATTTTCAGAGTTCATTCCCTTCGTACAATGCCAGGAGTGAGAAGTCAACAGTTTGCAGGTTTTAAATTTCTACTAGTGAGACAATGCTTATGATCCAAACCGTTGATATAATGGGCACATTATGAATGGTACATGAAAAAAATATCTCTAGATTGGAGAATCCAAACCATTCAATTGGTGGCCAGCATTTTTCTTTTTTTGGTAATTAGGCCGCCAACTAGTGTAGATACTAATAAAGAAAATATACTGTAAGCCCATCAACTAAGAAATTGATAAAGATTTGTCAGTTAAGATCTTCCAATCAACGGGATTTTGGTAGACGTGTTGGTCGTTTTGAGGCCCATCAGTTTGGATTAGGAAGGGCTCCACTTGCACAACTTGAAAATCTGAGCAAACCTTCAATTTTGGTCACCAATTTCACTGTTACAATCCTGAGATACCTATTATTTTCAGTTATCCTCAACTTTTAAGATCTTTGCAGTCTCTTTTAATCCTGTAACTAAAAATAACTGTGATTTTCAGGCTATGATGCACGGGAAAAGTGACCAACAAATCGGATGATCCAGAATCACATTCATGCATGCCATGTGTCAGCCGTAGGGTGGATGAGCTGCCACATTTTAAAAAGTTGTGGTCAACACACAATAGAGTGAGCCCATTTTCCATTTGTATTGAAAAATAACATAAGAGACTTCCTCTTGGAAATTCAGCAAATTGGAAAAAATATAATGATGTGATGACATCAATGGAGGTTGTTTTGCAGGTTCTGTTTGAGGTGAGATGAGGACTTATATGATACATGACCCACATTGTTGCCCATTACATGGAGTTTTTCAATTCGGACAAGTGAGGCCTAGTGTTCAGTAATCTAGACCACTGTTGGGCCCCATTGTAGATGGACCATGACTATCTCCTTGATGGGAACTTGTGGCCTACAAATACACAGTTAAGAAGAGAAATACAGCAACAGTCCACATTCGACTAAGAAATGTCTCAAGATTGGTAGCTGGTATCTTCCATTCAAGATATTTGTGCAGGATGGTTCATCCATGCTGGGTCTCAATTACCGAACCATGGGTCAGGACTGAAAACCGGTGTACTGTGCAAAGACGCTGATTGCAATTTTTATGTTCATTTACATTGCATTGAAATCTTCTACTGAAATCCTGGAAGACTCCAAGTTTCCACGTGAAAAGGCTCTGAATTTATGAGATCTCTCGATATAAGGATCAAGTCCATCAAGAAAGGGCCAGGAAAAAAAAAAAAAAAAAAAACTCATACATAGAATACATATATATATATACAAGGATCGAACGCTGAGGGAGAACTTGTGCATGGTGTAGTATTACTACTTTATATGAGAAAACAGCGCTGGAATACGAAGTGGGTAAATCTATAGGGTGAGATATGTTCTTACCAAGATTGCCCCAGTTGGATCTGAAAAGAGATGCCTGACTAGGCACATTCGCATGCTCTGTGGTGCAATTACAAACATGTATAAAGCAAACCATACGAGGTCGGCTGATGAGAGTGTGGATCCAAGGAATCCCTGCCACATCCTGCAGCATGGACATCAATCATCTGGTTGGAAGGCAAGCAAATGATAGGCAAATACAGTTCCAGATAGCAGATTCGATGTACATTCAGGGAGCACAAACAAATACAAGTAATGTCGGAGGGAACTGTAATGACTTTCTTTGTATACAACATTGACATTGAAGAACATCAAGGAATGTAGGAGAAAAGAGACTTTGATTTCTGGAGGGATGAAAAACCAACAACATCACATCCCTGTTATCCTGAGTTTTCAATTACCTAGGATAACTATTCATCAAAATATGGAATTAATGAATTTAAACACATATCAGGATTGCCTGGCTTTGCTGTCACTGTTGAGAGCTTCAAGAAGTTGCTTCTTCCTTACATTCTCTCTTTAGGTAACTCTTTGAGATGGTGAAGAAAAATGTGAGAGAGGAAGAATTGCATGTATAGCCTCTTAAGAGCCCTAAATCCATCAAGAGTCCTTGGGTCTCAAAGCCTTCACACTTTTTGAAGGTTCACATTTGCTAGGATTCCACCACATGATCAAGTGGGAATTGTGCCAGCTCATGTCATGTTGAATATGATCACATTACAAATGGGCCCCACTGCCATGCTCATCCATCTTAACAACCTCATTTTGGCTTCACTCATCCTATGAACATGTTCTTTAACTGCCCAACATTCTATCCTATAAAGCATGGCTAGTCTTATACCTATCCTATAAAAATTTTCCTCAAGTATAGCTAGTATGCGGCGATTGCACAAAACTTTAGAGGCACATCTATATTAATTATTAAATATATAATAAAATTACTAAAAGTACAAAAAACCCTGCCAGTGGGAGTTTAATGCTTTCACTGCCTGTCCCAAGCCTAGATGTAGGGTTGGGCCAGGTTGGCAGCTGGTATCAAACTTCCGCCACAACTTTTATCATGAATCATGATAACATAATAATAAATTATAAATATAATAAAAAATACAAAAAATAAAATAAATCATCAGCATCATTTTCTTATCCTCCTCCTTTTCCTTTTCCTTCTTCCTCCTTGTCCTTTTCCTTCTCCTCCTTGAATAGGGAGAACGGTTAATGAGTCCAAAGCAATGTTTTAAATATAAACGATATCGGCTGATATATCCCACGATATATCTTGTATCCCACCTGTGTGATACGAAACGCACAGGTAGTGTTGATATATCCCACATGTTCGATCTAGTGAGTATTTTCAATTTATGGTCCCTTTTTTTATTGAAATTATGTTAAATTGGTGATAAATGGTTATAAATCCATTGGTTCTTCATGTTTTGCATGAAAAATTATGGAATTAGAGTTTTGATTTCGATATCCATTGGTTCTTTATGTTTCCATGTTTTGTTTTGAATTTTTCTTCAACCAATTGTCAATTGAGACTAATTTCGAAGTATTTAGGCGTATTTGATAAAATGATAATCACATACACTCTAATTTTGAAATTTGAGTATAGGTGGTCTGATTTGGGGAAAATTCGATTTTCCCCAATTTCTCCCAAATTACTTGCGATATTGCACTCCAAACATGAAATCAAGCATATACGAGGTCTGATCTACTGATTTGTCGAGTCCTCGCCAATTTTTGAAAAATAAAAAATAATTTTAATTAAAAATTATTAAATTTTTATTTTTTTTCGAAATTTCCCTTCAACCAACTGTCAATTGAGACTAATTTCGAAGTATTTAGGAGTGTTTGATGAAATGATCATCACGTACACTCTAAATGCTTTGCATTCAATTTGAATATAGTTGTATTAGTTCAGTCAAACAACGCAAAGCTTAGGACCCTATACAAAGGAACCCTATTCTGTGAACTTCCTTTTTGAGATATTATTTAAAAGTGTGTACTAAGGTCTTTTTTTATAATACCTGAAGTTTCATTGAAAAAATAACCATTTTCCCAATGTTTTCCCATGTTTCCCAAAAAGTGCGATAAATTACCCGATACAAACGATATATCCTGTGCAATAACCGATATGTATTTGTATCCCAAGGATGCGATACGTAAAGCGATACCGATATTTCGAACACTGGTCCAGAGTCAACCTAGGAAACAAACCGAGTCACTTTAAAACCATGAGAATCATGCTCAGTCACATTGAATTGACAGGTTTCCAATCTAGTAACCCAATCAACGTTGGCCTTGTTGACTTGGATGTCTCTCATGTTGACCAGCCTAGTTTGCAAAATATGCATGTGCCCGTGTCCAAGTTAAATATGCAAAAAAAAAAAAAAAAGAGCACGATTGCAGACAATCATAACATTTTGTATCGAATGGGAGGCTGCTTAACATTATTGACATCATATTCATGTAATGGCTCATATTTGATATTTTTTGTTAGTAAATCTGAATCCAATACAAAGAGTGTCAAGGAACAAACAATATCCATTTTGTACTGACAAATGAGTTTAAGAATGTAACACTATTACTCCATGAAGCTAGCATGAATGCAGAAATGTGGAACTTGGAAGTCTGAACATACCAGTTAGGTAAGCGGAAAAAAGTATTGAAGAACTCTCTGATACCCTCAATATCCAACTGCAAAATTAATGCTAATCCAAAGAGAAAGAATGATCTCTGGCGCTTTCTCTCTTGTGGCCAAAGAGTTTTCCATGCTGACAGAGAAAAAATTTTTTTTATATAAAACAAGATTACATAGAATAGTAGTATGCTCATAAAATCACAAACTATTATCATCATGGATGCTTAGCAGCACAACTATAAAATATAAATTATGAAGGATGGTTTTGAGATCCGCGTGCTTTAGTTATAAACCTGAGATTGATAGATATAAAATGGTGAATGACACTAATCTAATTGTACGACCAAAAGAAAGGGAAAATTTTACCAAAATAAGGCCTTTTTTGTTAATATAAGCCAAAACAGAACTAGGGCTTGTCTATTTGCACAAAAGGCAGGGCTTACAAAGTATTTGCTTAGCAGGGTCAATCTTGTACAGACTCAACCTAGCTAAGAAATGCAAAGAAGATTCACGCAAATGCACATTGAAGTTTTAATAGTATTTTGAAACATGCATGCCAACATGCTGCATGTGTGAGAGATTCAGGCCATTCACCAAGTAGGCCTCACCACATACATGCTGTAGCCCATAAATAGACTAGTCAGTGCATCAAATGAGCCACACATGTGCGTTGAATATGGGACACTAGTTATGTATTTCTAACTATCTTTTCTTATTGGTGCACCACAAGTGTACTCAAGTTATTCAATAACTGTAATGGTGATAGGGGCCATAATGGCTGTTACAACCCTTGTAATAGTCGTTGCGGCCCCCACCCACCCAATTTCTTTTTTTCTTTTTTCCTTCTTCTTCTTCTTCTTTTTTTTGAAAAAAAAAGCCTGTATCGGCCCGGCCCCATAACAAACTGTTACAGGTCATTTTTTTCCATATCAGTTGTTACAGGCCCGTAAATGTGATGGTTCCCACCGTTACCATTACGGGAACCGTTTTTGAAACCTTGATCGTACTTTTGCTTGTAGAATGTCATCTTTGACTTCCTAGTTTAACCTTTTATTCATAGACTACAGTGGGGCACAGTATGGATCAATATTTGTTGGGCCGATACAATGAGTGGTCTAACAACCAAGGGTGGGCCCTTACATGGTAGATGGTCTGGGAATTAGACTTTAGCACAGTCCCATGGGGTGAAGATTTTTTTGGGCCCGAAGGTAGTTGCTAGAATGAGTTTTGCAAGATTAGGATTAGGCAAATATTGTTGCAAATCATAACATATATGCAAATGAAGGATTTTCAGCCCTGTTTTGGCCAATATTAAACCAAAGGCCCTATTTTTTATAATCTTCCACAGATAAAGGAAAACAGATCAGGGCAATCATAGATGCTTAGGAATTTTTTGGTCCCAAAATAGTTTTTAGAATGAGTCCTGCAAGATTAGGATTTATAAACACACACACATGCACACACCACACGCACGTACACCCACCATCAAGCACCATTTTGGAACACACATGCACGCATGTGCATGTGCGCACACAAACCCTCATGGAGCACTATCTTGGAGAACACCTACACCAGCAAGCCTGCCTGCACTCGTGCGCACACACTCATAGTTAATTCCACTATAAAGGAGCAGCTAATATTGTATGCTAGTACTTAAATATCATATAAGGGCATATGAATGATGAGCTTTCAAATAAATAACATTGTGCTTAATAATATGACTTAATACCCTCATCGATCGCCAAGTTTCACCACCCTTATCAACTGCAACTCAAAAGTCCCAATTGATCACATGTGATGTATCATATCCTTATGTTTGTTCATAGCCTTATAACATTCATATATTTGTTTGATGGCAAATTATCAAATTGTTCAAGTAGTTTATATTAACAAAACCTTAGTTTTGTAGTTTCTAGGGCTATCCTTTAAACCCTAGTGGAGTCCAGAAATACTCCAATGTAGATGTAGGTAATTGTTCAAGTAAAATGTAATTGCAATACCCATGATGCAGTGGCAAGAGAAACAAAAAGGCAGTCCATTATATCTACTTAAAATACACTTGAGTTAACACCATTCGACACAAATACTCTCTATTAACTAACTATTTTTAATGAGTTGTGAGTTACTGGATTTTGAAGTGCCATTATATTGAAAAGCTAATACTAATGATTATAATTGTTATGATGATGACGACAAATACATGATGGTGCCACTTGTTTAGCAATAAAAATGGTTGTCATTGACCAATATAATGTGGATACCCATACCTTGCGTCGACACATTCTCAATACTCTTTTCCCATGGAACAACATGCTTGGAATAGGTATGCCGCTTCAAAATATTTGCAATTGCAGAAGCATAAGCTGGAGCCTCTGACAAGGACCGTACAACTGAATAGCCTGTTTTGATGTAGGTAATCAACACAATCACTTGCAAATAATTAAAACCATAAAAATAGTGGGTAAAGTTGCAAGTTTCTTGCCAGTGGCTGGGTGCACCATACTGGCTGCAGCACCAAAGGCAAGGTTCTTTTGCTGTGTATTTGGTAAGGATCCACCAACAGGAATATAAGACCACTCCTGCACAGTAGATCAAAAGATAGAACTCATCAGCACATGGTTAGTAAGGGGTAGTGGGGATATTATGAATATAATTCAATCACCAGCATTCCTACATGGAAATTGTTTTAAATACAATGAATCTTTTAATGTTTATGTAATTTATGCTAAAAGTGGTTCATTAGATTAGAGGACTATGCAAGGATGCAGAAAATGATTGCTTCCATGCAATTACATAAGAGTGAAATCATAAACATGAGACGAAGATGAGATACCTGCTTTTAAAAAAGCAAAAACGAAAAAATGTACTAGATAAGTCAAAAGCTGAAGGCTGAGCCTCTAAACAAATACAATGAATCATGGTGAAAATTTGGCATGTAAAATGTACAAAAGGGAGGGAGGTGAAAGTAAGAATGCAGGATATGATGAGGTGGGCATGCATTGTGGTAGACAGGTGGCTAAACACAAATCGCTTGGCTTTTATGCAAGCAACCCAAACATTTATTTTTGGGCATTTGAAATGCTGAAACGAAGAAAAAGAGCACCAACCGGCACAAACATGTAGTCTACAAAATGATGACCCAGTTTATATTTACATAAATAAATATAATACACATCATCATATATAGGCAAAATAGTGAAGATGCTTTCAAGTATCTTAAAACTTCTAAGAAAGTTAAACAAGTACCTAGAAGTTGTAGGCTGAAAAACGAACAGCAGTATTGAACTATATAAATCATCAGGATCATATTGCAACTACTTAGGTTTGGCTTTGCTTATACTATTTTTTCCAACAATCCTACGGACTTTTCCTCAGTAAGTAAACAAACCTTCATATTCCTTTTCACAACCTCAATCCAAGTCCTTTTAGGTCTTTCTACCATCCTATTTTCAATCCCTTCAAATCCACTCGATGTTCCCCTCACTAGAGCCATCTTCAGCCTTCTTTCATTTCACCAAACCACATCAATCTGCTCACCATCATTTTGTCTTTTTGGGGATAACTCCTAGGTTGCTTCACCCTTCAGGTGACTTCGTTCTTAATTCCATCCTTTCTAATGTTCCCACATGTCCATCTTCACAACCTCATCTCTGCAACACTCAAATATCTGCTCATGCCGCCTTTTATTTGCCCAAAATTATGCCCCATATAACATAGCAGGTCAACTAATTTACCTTATAGAATTTTCGTCAAGTTCCATAGGCAAGTGATGATGACCACAACACCTCATAGGCAAATCCCAATTCATCCTCCAATCTCTAGTTCTATTGGAAACATCCTCATCAATCTCTTCTTAATAATAGAGCCAAGTAACAAAAAACGTCACTGTGAGGAATCTCTTGACCATTAGTTCTAAATTTAGTCTTGCCTCTATGATTGCCCTTAATCAAGCAGCAATCCAAATACTCCATCTTAGTTGTGCCAATTGTAAGCCTCTAGACTCATGAGCCTTCGGGTAAATGTTCTACTCAAGTGTCGCTCCCTCGAATCATGCTTTGAACTTGTGCTCCCACTGTTGCTTCTTAGAATTTTATCCTTGCTAAAAGTTTGAAATAGATACTTCCTCACCCTTGCACTCGAATCTGATGCCACGTCCCTTCACACTTAATGCAATTATTGTTGACACGTGTGTACACGTGTGGCCATATGGCATGCTCCGATCATTCCATCCACCCTCGTTCTTCTTGTAACAAAGAGGAGAGGAGCTAGTTGTGTGGGGCATGCATTCAAATAGGGAGCGTTTTCTCCCGGAATGCAATGAAAGGCCCAAATGAATAGTGAAAACAGTGGCTATCTATGGAAGCCATGGCAAGAGAAAAAGAAATATGGGGAAGGACATAATCTGAGAACCGTTTGTAGAGATAATTGATGCATTTGGCAATCCAGTACCAGGTGGCAATCCTCCCTATTCGACCTGCATCCGCGTGACACTTCATCCCGTCAATTGCTCTTCATTAGTATTAGAGCATAGGTTCGGGCTGGTGGTTTTGAGTCTTGTTGGCCAATTGTCTTTTCCTCTGTACATTCTGAACACATTGACTTCTTGGGTCGCTCATTATCATTAAGAATACTTTGAAGATCTACTGTGCTAAGCAGATTATTCTTGCCAATGTGCTCTCCATTAGAGTCATTTGTAAGCTCTCAGAAAAGCTTCTCAAGAGGAAGAAAGGAGCACCTCTTTGTTTTTTTATTAGCCTTCTGGTAAATCTTACTTTAATCAACCAGGAACAGAGAAACCAAATCATTGATTGCTTGTATTTATCTGCATTTATTGTATCTGTCAAGCTCACTCCAACCCAACTAAGCTACTATCATAGGTTTCTTTAGCAAGCCGCTGAGCAACTAGGACTTCTTTAGCCGAGCCAAGCTACCATCTTGGATTTCTTTAGCCAAGCTATAGAGCTAATTGGAAGTTGTTTTTTAGCCTAAGCTACAAATCAGATCGACTTGATTCATGTGCTTGTTTTTTAGCCAAGCAAGGCCTAGTCAGCTTTCATCAAGCCCAACCCATATACGCTAGGCCCAAGCTCAGTTGCACCCATTTAAGATCATTTTATCAAATCATAGATAGTCCATTGCAGTGTTTGCAGTATCGATACTATTGGCTGATATATCAGCTGTTATTATCGATATTGCACTCCAGGGATACGAAACTTCCCTGGAGTGTAACTGGAAAACCTAAAATCCTATGCATCGAGTGATATATCGCAATGTATTGGCGATATTTTCCAATATCAGTGAGTTATCACGTCTTTTTTCTTAAGCCTTTTAGTTGGTATCATTGATACCTGTCGATATCGATAGATATCAACGATACCACGACAGGTATCAATGATGCCACGCAGGAAGCCTCCTGTTTTCTTAAGAAACCCCCCAAAACCCATTTTTTTCCCAATTTTCCCCTCAAATTTCTTATTTTGAAGAAGCTTTCAGGTGGATTTTGGTCCATCTTTTGCAAGGATTGGGAGAAAAGCCAACATTTCAAACCGAATTCATCATTTTCTCGGATTTGGGGCCGTTTCTCAATCGGTGAGGTATTTTTCTTTTTTATTCTTTAAAAAATAAAAAATAAAAAATAAAATAAAATAAAATAAATCATAGAAAGGTATAGTGAAAATGTTTTGCAATGAAAATCAAGGATTTCAACCTTTGATTTCAAGATTTGAGGGTAGGTGGACCAATTTGGGGAAATTTGGGAAAAGTTCGAATTTTCCCCAATTTCTCTCAAATTGTTTGCAATCTTATACTTCAAACTTGAAATCAAACATGAATGAGGCATTGAAGCTCGACCTACTAATTTATAATGTTTTTGTGAAATTTCGGGATTTAAAAATAAAAATAAAAATTAATAAAAAAATTATATTTTTTTTTCGAAATTTCACTCCTACCAACAGTAAATTGAGTCCAATTTTAGAGCATTTAGGATTATTTGATGAATTGATCATCACATACACTCTAATTTCGATATTTGAGTGTAGGTCCGATTTGAAAAAAAATGGGGATAATTCGAAATTTCCCAAATTTCTCCCAAATTCGTTGCAATATTAGACTTCAAACATGAAATCAAACATGTATGAGGCATGATCTACTAGTTCATGTAAATATTTATGTCTTCAAAATTAAATAATATTTTTTAATTTTAAAAAAAAAATTCCAAAAATTATTTTCTACCAACAATCAATTGATTGCATTTTCTGAGCATTTAAAGGTGTTTGATGATTTTTCCGAAAATATAATTATATATTTATTTTTAAAAAAATTAATAAATGTGATTTTTTTATGCAGTGTACTACTTTTGCTTACATAATGTTCATTTGTAGGTAAAACATGGTAGGAGGAAGAGGAGGGAGACAACCTGATATTGGATGGAGGTGCAGCTAGTCTATTCCCGATAATCAATTCGGGAGTATATGTAATTTATGTGGCCACGTGTCCAAGAGTGGGGGCTAATATGCTTGAAGGAACATTTAGCGAGAGGGTATCGCAATGTTTTGGACTATCCTAAGTGCCCATAAGATATGAGAGTAGAAATGATGGTTGTGTTAAAAATATGTGAAGATAAGAGATGACTGAGCTACGTGGGAGAGGGAAATTAGGGAGGAGTTGGGGCGGCCACCATTCGTAGGTGAGGATGTAGTGGATCTTGATGACGAGAATGATCCTGAATACATATGCATAGTTCAGGAATCCATACGAGATCAATGGAAAAGGGATTGAGAGAGACAGTGGGAAGAAAGTAGGCCTAGATTTGAAGGGTCTACCCATAAGCATGGTAGGAGGAGTGGAGCAAGGGGAGTGGGACAGGGGGTAGTTTTGGGGGTGGTGGAGGGAAGGGTCGTAGGTGAGGAGGATTATGGGGTATGAATCGTAGCAATAGCCAGTGTTTTGAATAGCATGTAGCATTCAACCCCCTATATCATGTAGCGAAACCTATGTCACGTGTAGCGTAAGCAACACGATACTTCCACTTTTTTATTTATTAAAAATAGAAAATATATATATATATGTGATAAATAGTAAGAGAGAAAATCTCCCTCTTTTGAGTTTACTGAAAAACAAAAATTCACAATGGATGGCCATTTAACCATAGTTTATGGACAATAAACACTGCACGGTTGACAGGTAGACTATAGGACCCTGGTCCTTTGTTTCACCTCACAGTCAGACGTCTGCTAATTGGCCTAACCCATGGACAAGTCCGCCGGTGCCCAGTGCATCCGAGACCAGTGTTCAAAATATCAATATCGCGTTACGTATCGCACCCTTGGGATACAGATACGCATCGGTTATCGCATGGGATATATCGGTTATATCACGTAATGTATCGTTGTTGTTGGAAACATGGGGAGACATAAGAAAATTGGTTGAATTTTTCAATGAAACTTCAATAAATATTAAAAAAGGCATCAATACACACTTATAAATCAAAACATTACAAAAAACAAGTGCATATAATAGGTTTTCTTTATATGGGGTTCTAATCCATGTGTTGTCTAACTGCATTAATGCAAGTATATTCATATAATTTATAAATATAAGAAGACGTGCGGAAACACAAGCAATACATTCAAAAACAAAAGAAGAATCATTAGATCATGTTACATACATGTTTGATTTTATGTTTAGACACAAAGATTGCAACTGATTTGCGAGAAATTGAAATTTTTTATTTTTTATTTTTTTATTTTCCGCAACTCGGCTCATCTCCTCCAAATCTCGAAATTGAAGCTCCCAATCCATAATTTTTCATTTATAACAATTCGACACTAATTTTACATGATTTATAGAAGAAAAAAAATCGAAAAAAAAAAAAAGATCATCGGATGGAACATGTGGGATATATCCCACTACTTGTAGGTTTTGTATTGCATAGGTGAGATACAAGATATATCTTGGGATATATCAGCCGATATTGTCGATCCTTGAAACACTGCCTGATACTTATGCCATATCAACCGCATCGTCGCCACGAGAGTAGAGGTGCCACCCGTGCGCCAATCCAACGCTCCATTAGTCAGATATGGCCCATTGAATCCACAACCCAAATCGTGTACCTTGTTGAATAAGCAACCCTAGTGGGCCTAGGCCCAACAGGCCAAAGCCCAAGCCCATGGTTTAAGGCCCTTTAAGCCCATAGTCCAAAGACAATAGCTACAAGACAAAATAAGGCTCCAACACACACTAAAAGACAAGAGAAGCTCTCTTCTCTAACCATCATCATTACCCATCATGAGAGGTGGTCCATGCTTGTTGCCACCTCATCTCACATGCAACCAATGCATGGCCTTGGAATGGTCATGTCACCCTTTTCCACCAATCATACCTCATTGGCATCCACATCACATGCCATCTCACCATCCACCACTTTAACGGCCAATGTATGTCATGCCACCATCCTACTTGGCCAATGTGTGTGCTAAGCCCTTCCACACCATTAATCCACCTCAACACCCCAAGCACCAATAGGAATTTGTAAAATTGCCACCAAGACTTTCCACTATCCAAGCCACCTCACCGATTCTCTTCTCTTTGCACCAATGACATTTGCACAAAATGCCACATCACATGCCACATCATACCATTTTTCTCTATATAAGAGAGGGTCTCTCTAGCATTTCTCCCCTTATAACACTTACCAAATTCCCTAAATTTTGAGAGAGAATAGTGAGTTGTGGGACCAAGGAGGTGGGCCAACCATCAAACTTAACAAGGATACAAGCCATCAAACTAAGGTGGGTCATACTCCCCTCCCCCGTTCTTTCCTTTCTTATGGCTAGGTGGGACACCTCTGTGGGGCGCACCAAGGATAGCCACGCTGTCCACTGGCAGCATGTGGGGCTCACTAATCATGGGACCTCACCCTTTCTTTCATAAGTTCAAATTTTTGGTACTTGGTGTGTGTACATATATATATATATATATATATATATATATATATATATATATATATATATATATATATATATATATATATATATATATATATATATATATCAACTTTGTGACCTCGTCACAGGCCCTACCCACATCTGAATCGGGGTGCTGTCACTTGGGTCTTGTAGGTCTCATACCAGAGTCCATGATCGGCCTCTTGGACAGCCCATGGCAAGCCCCACACGAACCGGGTGCAACATCCAAAAGTGGACTGAAACAAATAATGCAGATTTCTATGCACAGTTTTTGCAACTACCCTACTATAGGCCCATCACCACAGATTGCACACACATGATCGAGCCCTGTCTTAGGGCTTTTGGAGCTCATAGACAGGACTATCCGGGGCACTTGAAGGTACGCCAAAAAGTGACCCCACATGATTGTGGGATATGCCCAAAAATGGGCCGAACCCATTTCTGCACTGCACTTTCTGCACAGTTTTTCCAGGAGCTCATGTTTGGGCCCTTGCCATGATTTGCAGACACACATTCAGCAGGCCTCACCTTGTGGGTTTTGAAGCCCATACATAGGGCTACCAGAGGGTCATACCCCTTCGCTAAATGCAGGCCCCACATGATCACAAATCAGACCCAAAAAATGGCCCGAACCCATTTCTACAACAGAAATCGTTTTGAAACAAAACTTGGAAGCCCACATCTGTGGGGTCCATCACCTGTCCAAGGCTTCTATTGGCCCATCTAAGCCCTGTGCATGATCCACTGATCACGGTGTACCCAAAAACTAGGTGGGCCACCTATGGAGAGTAGATCCAAGCCATCCAAATTCTAAGGTGGCCAAATCTATCCCTATATTTTCGTCCTCCTTTTTGTTTTGTATGTTAAAGTGGGCCCCACCATGATATTGTGGTGGTGTTTGGATGGCCCCAAACCATATCTAAGTGGGCCACTCTCTTTGAGGATTTATGGGAATAAAATCCCTTTGAGGATGCATGGGAATACAATCCACCATTGAATCCCATGAGGCTCACTTCCATGTATGTGGTTCTACATGATTCTTTGTTACTTTAATTGTGTTTGTGGGGCCCAAATTTTGTATGATGATAGTATACTTCATGAAGACTGTATGTACCAAAATTGGGATCAATGTAATCTGTCTAACCTATTCATCCGATTTATGCAATTTGGGCCATGTTTGTTGTCGGTGCAGTGGTCAACACTAACACCCCTCAAAACGGACCAGATTGTGGGGCCCTTAGATATCTAATAGATTCCAAATTTTGTAGGATGACAGTAGACTTGATATAGAACGTGTCTACCAAATTTGGGGTCAATCCGATATGTTTAACCTCTTCATTTTATTTATGAAATTCAGATCGGATTTGCAGTCCAGTGCAGTGGTCAACACTGACACCCCTCAAAACATACCAGATTGTGGAACCCTCAGATATCTGATAGATCTCAATTGTGGGATGATAATAAACTTGATATAGAATATGTGTACCAAATTTGGGGTCAATCTGATATGTTTAACCTCTTGATTTGATTTATGAAATTCAGATCAGATTTGTTGTCCAGTGCAGTGGTCAGCAAGGAAACCCCTCAAAACAAACCAGATTGTGGAACCCTCATATATCTGATAGATCCCAAATTTTGTGGGATGATAGTAGACTTGGTATAGAATGTGTGTACCAAATTTAGGATCAATCTGATATGTTTAACATCTTCATTTGATTTATGATAGACCAGGTGGCCAAGTCCACTGCCGATGGTCAAGCAGGGAAAACAAATGCAATCTTCATTGACAGAGTGGGTGGCCGAGTCCACTATCGTGTGTCGAATGGGAAGGGGTGTGACAAGCACAACGTTTGCCTCATTGGGAAAATAGTGTCACCCACATTGTTGCGTGGGGGCTTAGTCCCGATCCCGCGTGTGGCAAACATGTATATATATGGGCCATTGTGAGGGAATTGCACCGGAGTTGATTTTGATTACGGATATAGTTTTGGCTATGATGGTACATACGCGATATGCTGACAGGTATGGTATTCGTGCATTCAGGATTGCAGATGTGTAAATATAGTCTAGGTACACATTTGTGGGCCACGGTCCCGAATAGGTATGGGACTATTCAGGATCAGGAGTCTATCATCCTGTAATCACTTCGCACGTTAAGTATGGGACTAACGTGGGTTATGACCCTTGGTATGAGACCCCTATCGGCCCGCTATATTGCGCACTATGACTCAACCATTCATTTTGTATTCTTTTGTAACATGCCACTTATGATATCATGCCTGTGATAACATGTTTAACATGCTTAGCGGTAGTTTATTATGCCTATGTCTATGATATCTCTCGCGATTGAGGAAGGTTCATGATAAGTCGTGCTCACCTTCTGGCACATAGTATGATCCACGAGCTTGTTGCTCACACCCATATTTCCTTATGTGCTTTCAGGACATTAACAGGCTCAAGGTGCCTATAGGCATTGATGGACGTCCTTATCATAGTTTTCCTTCTATTTTGGAATTTTGGACTTGTAAACATGATGTACTTTGGACTTTGATGATGTAGTCGTTTTGGGATGTTGATATTTTATATTTTCATTATAGATGTGGTTCTCTCTCTCTCTCTCTCTCTCTCTCTCTCTCTCTCTCTCTCTCTATATATATATATATATATATATTCCCACTTCCACAAGTCGGATTTGGAGTTTGGGAATTTGGTGAGCCCGTTCGCCAAGTTTGGTACATGACGAGGTAGTTAGAGCAACCTAGGAACGATGCTTGGGAAGCTGGAAAGCCCGGCTGCCAATTTCGAGGCGTGACAAGGACATTATACACAGCACATACTACACTCTATAATTGACAGTACACGGTGTATAGTAGTGGCCCACATGATGGACTGAACAGTTGGAATCTATACCATACGCACACCACAGTGGACCCCACGCATGTAGCCCACATGATGGTTGGATGGGTCAAATGCATGTCACATACACCACAACAGGCCCCACACATATCTTTGTTAAAAAAAATCCATAGGAACTGGCCTCCTAAAAAAGAAAAAAAAAAATTGAAAAAATAAAAAATAACCACAAATTTCCATCCAAAATGAGAAGAAAACTTGTTAAGAGAGATTAAGGAAGAAAAACATACCTTGAATAGAGATTCAATCAATCAGAATCTGATTTTTTTGAGCTATGTGTCCGTACGACTATGAAAAGGGAGAAACCTAATTCCTCCATTGTTTGGGCTTCAATGCTCTTGAAAATACAGCAATCGGATGTTCTTGCAGGGCCAATTCAACGCCTAAAGTTTCATCTTCAATGAGCTTTTCGATCGAAAGAATTAAAAACACTTAAGAGGGTTGGACCGGGAGTTGCGGCGTTGAGATAGGGCTTTCGAAAGAAAGCTCTATTCGAAATCCTTATAAGTTAAAAGCTTTTTAAAAAATATATATATATATATGAGTCCCCCACCATATATTTTCAAAAGCCCTATTTGAAATCCTTTTAAGTTAAAAGCTTTTTTTTTAAAAAAATATGAGTCCCCCACCTTATATTGAGAGGAATAAACTCTCATCCATACATTTGGAGGCCCATTTCTAAATGGTTTCGATTGTTAAAAAGGTTAAGTGAGCACATATTTATAATCTACTCATTGCCACATGTGTGAAGGATGGTCTGGATAGCTCGCCTCCACATACTACCACGTGTGAGAAGTATGGGCCATCACCATTTTAAAACAGTTTGTTTACTCACAACATAAAAGAAATCTTTTATTTTAAAGAAAATGGAGCATGCTCCTAAGGTGTACGCAACACGTTACGGTTGCGTAGCGTATGCAGCTACAGGGGAAACGCACTATTTTAAGGTGTTACATAGCATTTTTGGTACACTACGCTACATTGAAATTCAAAACATTGGCAGTAGCATGAGGGTGTTAGATCTACATTTAGATCCGAGGATGAGAATGTACGTACTAGAAGGTCGGGGGGGGTGATTGGTTTAAAAGATACGAAAGGAGATGTTTAGTAAAAGGGATGTGAGGAAGGTGGGGAAGTTTATAGCAATGTTTTTTTTTAAATATATATATGATCAAATCCTGGTCAATGTTGTAGCGAGCCCGCACTTCAATAATATCATAAGTGAAGTGCAATGTGAGGGTAAGGGTGTGTTACCGCCCACGCCTCGTGAGATCAAGAGGAAGTACCAGTATGCAAAAATGAAGACTTGCGTGGATTCATATAGACAATCATGGAGATGTATGGCGGCACCGTCATGTGTGACGATTGGACAGGACCGATGAGGATATTGGTTATAAATTTTATGATCTACTATACGGTACAGGCAGTATTCCTAAAGTCCATAGATACCAATAATAAGATTAAAAATGAGGATTACATTAACAAACTAATGCACAATGCCATACAAGATGTTGGGAGGAAGAATATTGTAAAGTTTGTTACAGATAATGGGAGTGCATTTGTCAGGGTGAGGAAGGATATAATGGACAAGTATTGTATGTATTGGACCTCCTGCGCAGCCCATTGCATCGATCTCATGCTAGAAGTGATCGGGGATAGGCCATCAGTGACGGTTGTTATTACTAAACTCATCACGATGTTCACAACCCCAAGTGTAGGGTTGCAATATAGTAATAATCTCGATAAGACCGAGGTCGAATCCACAGGGTTTGAAACTTGTACATTTCTGAAATTAACTAGAAGTAGAACTAGAAGAATATGTGAAACTACTTCTGAACTATTTGGGAGAGTAATTGTGAATAAAGTAATTAAAACTAAGAATTTAAAGGTGAGAACTAAGGTGCTAAGGATCCACTTGTAGTGATCAGGGAGCCCTCTTGCTTAATTCAAGTAACACAATTAGAATTAGAGTCTTATCCTATACAATTAGAAAATACATCAATAAAACCAAATCTGAAATTCTATTGACCTAATTCTCAATGAAGGAGAACTATGATAATTGGCACGGATTCCATCACCAAACCATGCCGAGGAAACAATGGCAAACAACAGGATTTACGAATCCCATAATCTCAAACCAGGAGAATTGTGAAGATTAGGAAGGATTCCATCACCCTACCATGCCCAAGGGATGATGGTGAACAACAGGACTTACTAATTTCACAATCTCAAATCAGGAAAAGAAGATACTCAAAGCTATTGCAGGTCTACTATAATTTGAGTCACAATAAATCATTAAAAACTGAAAGTATTCCTTAAATATTAAATTAAAATCCATGGAGTTCAACACAAACATAAATCAAAGCAATAGAAACATCCCATCATGCTACAAGCTTCACCTCTTAGCCCTAGCTAAGAGGTTTAGCCAACCATAGAAATGATTGGACCAAAGTCTCTTAAGAAAAACATGAAAACAACTAAGAAAGAAGAAGAAAAACTCTTGGGGACGGCTTCTCCACTCTTTTGCTTCACTCCTTAAACCCTAGAAGATGTCTAGGAACATCCTAGGGAGTCCTATTTATAGCTGTGGAACTCCAACAACTTTCGCACCTAGTTGGAAAATTCTAGAAACCGCCTCAAATATACGCAGTTTAGTAAAATAGACTTCACTCTGCGCAATTTCATAGAATGACCCAGAGTTTCAGAATATGCTTTTTCAGGACAATTTCAGGATTCCTTTTCTTCACTTCAAATCTTTGATTCTCTTCATTCCTCACTTGGTTTTCTTGGATCTTTGGCATGTGAATTCTTCAATCTTGGTCTCCTAAGATCCATCTCTTGCCTTGGTGATTCTTGAGCATCAAATACATGCTTTTAGCACGATTTTCAATCCAAGCTCTTAAATTCACCTTACGACACAAACACGAGTAAAATAGAACATTAAGCATTATCATGTTCATAAAACCAAGATATAAATGGGGGATAATATGCAATATTTGACCCTCAACACACGACCTTTATATACAACCACACATTGTTATTATCTGAGATGCGTGAGACATGTGATAGAGATATAGTGCTCGCCATAAATTTTATTGCCTTAAATAGCATCCTCGAACACAGCAGGGGCTATGAGCCTACAAGAGGTTTTCAACTCTCGAGAATACACAGATTAGAATAAGAATGAGAAGAGAGTAGCCAAAAGAATCAAGGAGCTTGTGTTGAGCAACACGTTCTAAGAGTGTATGCGCAATGGGGTGGGTATTTTGGAGCCCATTTATGTTGTGTTGAGGATGGTCGATAACAAGACAAACCCGTCGATGGGATCGTTATATGCGTCCATACAATTGATGAAAGACATCATCCAAGCTAAAGCCCTTAAGGCATATAAGTGGGTGCATGCAATACTTGATGATCGTTGGGAAAAGACACTTTCTCACCCACTTCATTAGGCCGGTAAGTAGTTATATGATTTATTTTGTTCGTTTATATGCTTTAGTACTTTGTTAGTTCTTCGCATATCATGTATCCCTATTTTATTGTACTGATGTGTAAATATTTCAATCATGTTGGGTTTCAACATATTTCCTTAATCCCAAATACCACTACAGTCAAAGACAATTCATTGAAGAGGGTTGTACATGAGGTGTCCGATCACTTATTCCCTCATTGTCCGAGGAAAGGCACCTTCGGTAATAAAGTAAATATGTTCCGCACTTACATTCTCTATATCTTAATCTCACCATTCCATACTTATTATTATATGCCATCAATAGATTGTTAGATTCCGTGAAGCAATTGGAATATTCAAGTGTGAGGTCGCAGTGAGGTCGAGGAGTTAGATGTTGGCACATGAGTTACTGCATTAGTCCCTTATTAGAACTTAAAGTTAGTTTTCATATTATTTTAGCAGGTTTGAAACTAATGGAAAAATACATATATAATTCGCAAGCAAATGGTGGGCCATGTACGAGCAGCAACTGGTTGTCCGTATACTCACATAGACGGTGTCCTCCTCACCCTGTGAAAGGAATTGGAGCACATTCTCCCTCATTTACATGAATAAGCGCAACAAATTGGGGTATGGGTGGCTTCAAAAGCTAGTGTATTGCCACTACAGCATGAAGCTATGAAAGAGGCTACTCTGCTCGAAAGGAAGAAGAAAAGTGCAGGACTCATTGAACCCGATGGCAGTTGGACATCATGCATATGTTGAAGAAGGCGAGAAGGACCCACTTTACTAGTGGGTTAGGTCAGATGACTTGGATACTTTGGATGGGTGACCGGAGCAGCATGTGGCGACGAAGGCGGCATCATAGGAGATTGATGTTGACGCTCATGTGGAGCAGCAGAGATCTCCTAATGAGGCTTTTGACCCATTGACAAGGATTTTAGAGGGCATCCCACGTCAGTCACTATTACATGGGACACATGGTGGTGAGACATTATCCGACATTGAGAACGAGACAGAGAGTGATGTGGGGGGAGGGTCTAGTGATGGTGATGACAACGATGATGGTGACTCTAATGATAACGGCAATGATGGTGATGGTAACGACGATAACGTGTCTCGTCTTGGGAATCGGTTGCAAAGGCCTGTTAGCCCATTCACTGGGAAGAGAGGTATTAATCATGCCCCCTAGGATAATGACCATGGTTCTTGTCTGGATTAACCACGGCCCTGACTTGTCATTAAAAAAGCATACACGAGTAAGAAGCTACTAAAGAATGAGACACGACAATTAACAGAATTAGAGGAGCAGTGATTGGCAACATCCATGAGGGACACGCACGATCGTGGGAGTATCAGAGGCTCTAGATCTGGATCATGGGCGAGGCAGAGGAGCTCGAGTTCCAGGCCACAGTATGGATATGGATCACAGACACAAGAAAGTAGCTCAAGTTTCGTGCCATAGTATGGATATGGATACAAACCTAGTGGATATGTGACGAGTGACTCCAACAATTATGATTATTCGTTTTTTTATTGTGGTCAAGAGTTCACCTCCGCATACGGGCAACGGTATAGATATGGCCAACAATATGGATACCTAGGAACTCCATCTATGCCCATCCCCGATCCATATCAACCACAGATTGTGACGATTACGCAGTACTCACGGATGGGCATATTGGTTCAGTTCGGAGAGGATGAATACCAATGTTATGTCAGACAGAATCTTAATTGGTACCATTCTAGTATGACCTAGGCACAATAATGTCAATTTATGGAGCAACAATACTTTTCGCAGCCCCATCGAGATGGAAACAATGATTACGAGCCACCACACAGCTCTATGTGGGTCTAGGCCACAACCACTCACATCATTCATAGGTATATTTCTCAAATTTTACTTCTTTTACTTTTGAATGAATTGGTTGTGTTTTCATACATCTTCTTACGTTTATATATGTTATGAATTCAATTTAAATACAGTTGCATTGGTTGAATCAAACAGAGCATAGCTTAGGACCCTATACAAAGGAAACCTATTATGTGCACTTTTTTTAGATGTTATGATTTAAAAGTGTGTATTAAGGTCTTGTTTAACAATCCCTGAAGTTTCATTGGAAAATTCACCAATTTCCCAATGTTTCCCCCACGTTTCCCAAAAAGTGTGATACATTACCCGATACAAACAATATATCACGTGCGATAACCAATATGTATTTGTATCTGAAGGGTGTGATACGGAACGCGATACCGAAATTGCGAACATTGTTTCAAACACGTTGGTAGAAATTGATTTACCAATAATCTATCCCAAAGGAAGAAATTTATCAGCCAGCAACAAAATGAAACCATCGATGTGGAAAATATGATGCCAATAATCCCAGGTACAAACATGCTCAAATCTCACCCAAATACATACCTAGAGAAATATGGTGAAAGTTGAAACATTACATATTAGCTTAAAAAGATTCTTTCCATTACTATACTCATCGTCGATGCTAAACAAATTTTGTTTTATATGATGCAAATTCTTAATTGTCTTATTTCAGGAATCTGATTAAGTTATATTGTATGAGACTTTGAAGGACGCATGTGCATTTTTTGCATTTGAAATCACCAGAACTTGGATATGTCAAACAGATGATAATTTAGCTCAATGAATTACCTCTTCATAAGTTTTCATAATTCGAACACCCATGCTCTCCAAGCGTGACATAAGTTTTTTCTTTAATAGACCAAAGGGCATGGCATTTCTTGAGGCCAAACAAGTTTCCTGCAAGCAGATTTCTCTAAATGCTAGAGTGCATTACTGGAACAAAGGCAAGCATATTGAAACATAAAATGAAATATAGCTAACCTCAAAAAATACTCTTGTTGGTGACATGGGCATGGCATAAAGAAATGTTGGATGCTCTGCTTCTTCACATTGTGCTTTCTGTTTCACGAAATCTCTATAGTCCATGAAAACCATTAAGCTAGGATCATATGGATTATTTTCCACCTGGAAATTTGAAAAGAAAAAAAGAGAAAAAAAGAAGAAGAAGAAGGAAACTGGCTGAAACTTCAACAGATTAACATGTAATAGCAAATTTACATTGCTGAAATTTCCTTGAACATAAAATAGTGGCTATGATAAATTGAAAAAAAAGAAAAGAAAAGTTCATGCTATTATATCCAAAACAGAATAGCTTTCTACACGGTCCTTCACAATAACAAATATGTTATAGTCTACCCCCGAGGACTATGGGGACTAACCACCCCTTGCTTTTTTTTTTTGTTGCATCAACTCCCCTTGTTCAGTAAACCAGCATAAAATACCACCTACCATCAAAGGAGAAGGTAGAATAATGGGCTTGAGTAATTTTTTTTCTTGCAATTATGCCCTTCTTCTTCAAAGAGGTTTGCTAATTCCTCATGCTGTCATGCAACTCTACTAGTTGCAACCTAAAAGGCTGGGACATGTGTCAGACATCCACAACATCCATACCATGAACCAAGTTGACCTACCATGAAGACAACCTAGCTCGAATCACGTCCTTCCATTGATAATGCCCACATATATGAACGATACGTGGAACGTTACCTTTTTTCTTTTTCTTTTTCTTTTTCTTTTTTTTTTTTGAGAGGTAACAACGACTTCATTAGAAAACCTGCCAAAAGCGAGAAAATGATACAACAATAAGAAAAACAATCAAAGAAAAGCTCAGCCAAAGCGGCCTTTACATGAACATCCCAACTCATCACAAGACCTTTGATTTTACTAATAACCACATCTACACTCTCACAAACATTCCTAAAGCATCACCCATTCCTAGCTCCCCAAATTCCCCAAAAAACTGCCATAATAAGCAACCTCCAAACAGCTTTCCTGGCTTTGCCACACCTTCCTCCATGCCACACCCAGAGAAGGTCCTCAACCGACTTGAGCATCACCCACCTGGTGTGAAATCGACTGAGGAAATGATCCTAGAGGCAAAAGGGCAATGAATGAATGATTGATCAATTGATTCCTCATCCTTGATGCACATGAGATAAATATTGGGAAGAATTAAAGCTCTTCTTTGGAGATTGTCTATCATATGGATCCTTTTTCGGCCCACAAGCCAAACAAAAACCGTCACACGGGGAGCTCTGTAAAACCACTGATGGGACAGATGAGGCGGGCCAACAGGATGAGCTATCTTCAAAATCAACCAGAAAATTGAGTTGACCGAGAACTTCCTTGAAGCACTCCACACCCGAACAATCGAGTCACTAGCGTGAATCACAGGCTTGACGGTCTTTAGGATATCAAGCAACCCAGCGAACTCCTCGATCTCTACCTCTGACATGTTCCTACGAAATGGAGAGGCCCAAACCACCAAACCCCCAACTATAGAAAAGCAATATGTCATCACTATAAAGCGATCAAGAGCAAGACAAGCTAACCTCGGGAAGAGATCCTAGAGCGCCGAATCAGCACACCAAACATCGACCGAAAATTGAATACGAAGCCCATTACCAAAGCACCAGGGAAATGCCCCAACAAACCAGATAATTAGTCTCCACAACCGATTTTCAGAGAACCAACACTCTGTGGAGAGAAGATCCCTTCGCAAACCATCTGCCCACCTAAGTTCCATACTTAGATGCCACCAGTTCCCTCCAAAGCCTACCCTCCTCGACCACAAACCTCCAAATCCACGTCCCAAGAAGAGTAGAATTCATAACATCCATAACATCTTTCTTAACGATGTGCCAAATTTTCTAGAAGAAAAGAATAGGGAATCAGTTGCAGTTGGCAGCCTTATCGTTGCACATGGAACTTAAGGCTGCAAGCACTTCTTCCTTCGAAAAATTTGCCTCCCAAGCGAGTACACTTCTCCAGACAATAACATGTTTAAGTCAAGCCTATCCAACCTAGGTCTCCGCTATTGCTCTCCTGACAAAAGAATTTTATGGGAGACTATAGAGTCCCAAATCTTGCTTCTGTCCAAAGAGCTAGATTCGCTAATAATCAAAATAGAAATCCTATTCCCACGAGCATGAGCTCTGGTAATGCTATGGAAAAAACGAGTGTTCATCTCCCTCTTTAAGCCATAGCAATCTAGACCCTTGCCGCCATTTAATTTCTTCTTCCTTAGCCTGATTGGCAAGATGAAGAGACAAATTAGCCCTCCTCACTCTGCCCTCTGATGAATCATCCCCCTCCTCTAGAAGATCTAACTCACGAATCTCTTCTACCATCAAATCAAATTCTTCCTACCTAGCCCCGAGGACTTCTTTTTCCAAACTTGAGCTTTTCTTTTATCATCTTTAATTTTCTGCTTATCCTGAAACCGGCATATCCGACAACCAAGAAGGACCACCATTCCTCCACTAGCTGCACAAAACCTTCAACTTCCAGCCAGTACTCTTCAAATCTAAAAGGTCTTAGGCCCCAACTCCCCTCATCCTCCTCTAGCAAAATAGGGCAATGATCAAACGTGATTCTTAGAAAAGCACATGATTGACCAATGAAAATTTGTCAATCCAATCAGCAGAGACCAGGAACCTGTGCAACCGTGACATGGACACATTTTCTTGGCCATTAGACCACATGAATCTGACCACGCCATTGTCTAAAAAATGTGCGTGACCAAATGATGTACCACTCAAATTTGCCAAGTTGGCATGTCTATCTGTAGTTAGAGGCAAGGTTTAAAGTATTGTCTGAAACTAGTACGTATCACCCAATACATACGAGTATAGCCCATGAAGGATATGGGGGTGTTGGCCCTATATCAGCTTGAAACAGCCCAATATAGGGCAATACTAGGTGATAATGGTATCAGTGGTGAACAATACATTATGTAATACACCCATTTCAAACCTTGGTTAGAGGTGCCTTATGTTTGAAGCAAAACCCTTCTTTCAAAACCAAGGAACACTGAACATTTGCTGAAGTGCACATGCAACTCTACATGCTGACACGGCCAATAATGTGTGTGTGGGACATTCAAGCCTTGTATCACCTGGGCTGACCATGTAGATTACTCAACCAAAGTTCACGTGGGTCAGATTGGAACGTCGAATGTGGATAATTTTTCTAATTGTCCATGTCTTTTAGTATGTACCTGACCACTCGATGGCTCATCTAGCCTCATTTCATGTTAGGTCATCCATGCCATAGGCCCCACAAGATTCAAGGCTTGGGCCTCCATCCATATGCCAATTTAACAAATATGACCACATGTACAGATGTGTGCAAGCTTAGCAAAGCAATTAAAAAACTACTTTAAGTGTATATGTAGATCAATCCAGATCGTCTAAATTGTAGACCGTTGGTATAGACCATGCATAAAAGTCGCACTATTTAGTCAATCCTCACTATCCAATTGATATGCTATCACAAGGATGTTAAAATAATGTCAACAATCAAAATTCAATATACGGAACCAGATGATTAGGATTCTAGCCATGCTCCATTCACAATGGGTCCTAATTTGGACAGTCCATATTGCCACACATGCATGGCACATGTACAATGGATGATTCACTATCATCTATGCCCTTCTTCAATAACCCATATGAAGAACCCTCTTTCTCTCTATCAATGTGAGCAAGAGCCATTTCCCCAAGTGGCTAGTCAGTGGTGATTGTTGGAGAAATAAATGTTATATATTTTATTTTCAAAGCTGCCTCAAGACACTATACTATTTTCTTAATAAAATAGGTTGGGGAGTTCGTTAATTCCTAAATATCAATTTCTTCCTAATATTTTATTCTCATGCTCTTCTCAAATAACATGGTATAAGAGCTATGGTTTCTCCAACCCTAATTTTGCCATCATCCCCTCTTCCTCCTTCCTTTTCCCCTTTTCTTTTCCTTTTCTTCCCTCCTCCTCAGGGGATTTCTCTCCGACCGCTGGCAGCCACCAACGAGGGTTCTTCACATGGGTCATTGAAGGAAAGCATAAATGGAAAAATACATAAACAATTAATGGAAGCACTTCACTAGATGATAGGAAGCATTTTAAGAAGATTTTGCAAAGAAGAGGGTTAACTAGAAGAAAACTTAAACTAGCGGTGGATGAGTTTGTAAGTATCATATTCGAGGGGGCCTTGGTCCTTTTCCCTATCCTATATACTATCATCATCTTCATCATCATCATCATAGTCTTGTCCCTACTATTTGGGAAGGCATTACAATTTACAAATCATGTTTCACTAGTCAATCCTATATAAGGTCCCTATGTTCGATCAACAAACAATATTGTATAAAGTATGATATTATTGATATGCATCGGCATAAATCTACCAATAGCTTATCAATTACTAAGAAACTATGTGACAATTCCTCTATAAATGCATAGGATTTGTTAACGGTATCTTAACCAGAACTATCTGATACATTGAGAAGATTAAGGATCTATCAGATGTTCTTTTTCCCCAAAAACCACCCTCCCCTCAGAACTTAAAAATCTTTTGTGAAATTATCCCCCATACACAAAAAGGATTCACCTTGCAACAAAAAACAATAACATCAACAATAATTAAAAAAACAAAACAAAACAACAACAAAAAAAGCCTTCCAATGGCTCAAACCTGAGCATCCAATTTCTCAAAAGTGCCTATGCACCCTGGACCAAAACTATGATTGGGAAGAAGAACAGGAAGCCCAATTATGACAAGAAGGAGAAGACGGAAAGACTCAAAAAGTAATTTGTTTTCGTTGACATCAGAAGTCTACAAACAAGAATCCACATGACAAACCCTCAAGTTTTTACATTAAAAAATGAGAAATAACATAAAAATGAAATAGGGCTAGACTTCAATACTAATAACTAGTCTCTAGTTCAGGACCTAACTAAACTACCCAATTACTTGAATTTCTAATTCCAAAAAAAAAAAAAGGAAGAAGAAAGAAAGAAAGAGAACATGAGCATCAACACACTTATAATTCGAAGGTTGAGCGGAGCAAATTCTTGGGAAAAAAAAAAAAGGAATTTTAGGACAATGATCCTCCTAATTTGATTTCTGGAACAGAATCTTTCTTTAAGCCAGTTATTACCCCCTCTACACTTGAATAAATTGCAAATGGATTCAGGAAATTTCTCCTCCAGAATATAACAGAGTCAAAAGTATTGCGCAACAATTTTGCACCGTGTAAGGAAATCCCAAAACCTTAAAACTAGATGGGCCAAAATGATGCAAGACTTTGACATTTCTGTCTATTCTCACAACGTCCTTCCTACTCTCATAAAGTATCTCTCACTCTCACGAAGCATACTCCTCTCAACACTATCACAAAGAATGCTACTTTGAGACATCTTAGACACTCCCTACTCTCTAGAAGGATTTCTTCCTTATTATTTCTCTTTTGCTGGCACCTTTTACTCTTTTAGATACATGCTCCACAGATCTATTTCTTCCCTCTTATTTATGTCTCTGTTGGTGGCACCTTTTACTCTTTATGAAACTCCTCAAGAAGAATGTTTTATGGATCTGTTTCTTCTTTCTTATTTACAACTCTTTTGGAGACATCCTTTACTTTTAAGGGATGCCCTAAGGTGCCCTTCAATTAGTGGAGGGTACCACTTATGGTTGTCTCACACCTTACCTTTTCATTTCACACATTTTCATCTCTTTTGAATTTAGAACCATTTCCTTTTACATCTCTACTGGTCAAACTTAATTCAAAGACAACTACCACATAAGAATACGCATAGCATCCAATTACTGGTAGCCAACTGCCACATAAGCATCCACATGACACTCTAACCATTGGTATCCAGATGACACACATTGCCACGTAAGCATGCGGTGTGGAGACACATGTCATGTGACCCACGTGCACATTGTACTCTCAAGGTGCATGCCACATTGTATCCACATGTCATCCACACGCACAAACACAGCCAAAGTTTTAAAGAAATAACAAGGAACATTTTCAACCCTAGACTTGTGGGTAAAACCCAAGTAACCTAATCAATAAGGTCGCTACCCATATGTGATAAAAACCAAATTAGTTTTGTAAATAAAGACAGTGATATATTTTGTAAAACATTTTGAAAGTTAATTTATTTTGAAAAAGAAAAGAAAAGAAAAGAAAACTCCAAAGTACAACACAAGTTACATGGTGGCTTGTATTTCCATTGTGCATGGAATCAGTTCCAATGCATATTTTACATGTTATCAAATTTCCATTGTGAGGCAAACAAGCTCAAGAGTCAAGGCACTCAAATGGTTCCAATGCACATATAACATGTTATACACACTTGAAATTCAAATTGGCCAGACCAAAATACAGTTGCAAGAAGTGCGAAGGGAAGCAGCAACAAATTTGAGTGGGGGAGCAGGGAAGCATCTATTCCAAAATTATAGCAAGAACAAACAGCAAGGAAGTGGGAGCAGGGGCATGATCCATGGTAGAGTGGCACCTTAGTAGAAGTTGCATACAACTACAAACCCAAATAAGAAAGGTCCAAAGTGTTCTTTAGCGCAATCCATTATCTACGCCTTAAAATCTTTAAACAAGCAACTATAGCAGAATGCTCATAGATAGAAGGGATCACTACTTAGATGAGATTAATTTAACAAATATAGGAAAGGGCAGTGTTTGAAATATCGATACTGTCGGCCAATATTATCATTATCGCACCACTGTGAGATGATACACTCGCGATAACCCCCGGAAGATACCAAAAAATCCAAAATCCAGATATCGGCTGATATATCGTCGATATCGCACCAAAAAACCCAAAAATTTGAATTAGAAAAAAAAAATTAAAAAAAATCGGAGAGTACCTGGCTGTAGCGGTGATCGGAGGTGGGCCATTCGACAAGTACGATTTTCTTGCCATTTTCTTCAACTTCCCTCTTTCTCGGAGATTCCGGCGAGGAATCAGGCCGGACCAACGAACCGTTCCTTCCAGAACGAGATTTGAGGGGTTGCGTGCATGAAAGACGGATCGGAATGCGTGGATGGGGGTAAAAATGGAGAGGGAAAGTGAAAGAGGGGCGCGGATGGGGAAATCGGATTGCATACTGAGTCACTCAGTACGCTCTTATCGTACTGAGTAAACTCTGTAGGGCCCACTGTGAATTCATGTGGTTTGTCCACACCGTCCATACGTTTTTCTAGATCATTTTAGGGGTTGAGCCCAAAAATAAAGTATATCAAAATCTCAAGTAGACCATACCAAAGGAAACAGTGGAAATATTGATTTCCACCGTTGAAATATTTATAAGGCCCCCAATGATGTTTATTTGTCATCCAAACTGTTCATAATATCACAACGACATGGATGAATGGAAAAAACAAATATCATCTTGATCTAAAACTTCTATGGGCCCCCAAGAACTTTTCAACGGTAGACTTCAATTCAAACTATTTCAGGTGGTGTGGTCCACTTGAGCTTTGGATATGATTAATTTTTCATTTAAAGCCCTGAAATTATATGATAAAACGGATGGACAGATTTGATAAAATGCATGAATGATAGTGGGCCCCACAGAGTTTACTCAGTACACTGCGCAATCCGCTTCGGCGGATGGGGTAAAGGCTTGTCGTGGTGCGTTAGTCAATACGCTTTTATCGTACTCAGTAAACTCACTTGGGCCCACCTTTAATGTATGTGGTCCATCCGCGCCGTCCATACGCTTTCCCATCTAATTTAAGGGTTGATCCCAAATTTTAAAAAAATATAAGATCATACCACAGGAAACAGTGGTGATACTAATTTCCACCGTTGAAACCTTTCTCCACTGTTTTCTATGGTGGGGTCCACTCGAGCTCTGGATCTGACCCATTTTTTGGCTCATGCTATAAAATGATCTCTTCAAATGTATGGACGGTGTAGATAGAAAAAATACATCATGGTGGGACCCACGTAACTTGGTGACGTCTTGTGCAACGGGCGTTCATATGAGATTGTGTACTCAGTACGCTCTTATCTTACTGAGTAAACTCTGTTGGGCCCACCGTGATTACACGTGGTTTATCCACGCTGTCCATCCGTTTTTACTAATCATTTTAGGTGTTGAGCCCAAAATTGAACCATATCCACAACTCAAGTGGACCACATTACAGGAAACAGTGTTGAATGAACATTGACCATTAAAAACATTTTGGGAGCCATAAAAGCTTTGGATCAACCTGATATTTGTTTTTTCCCTTCATCTGGGTCTTTAGGACCCAATCAACAGATTGGATGTCAAATAAACAGTACAGTGGGCCTTAGGAGGATTTTAATGGTGGATATCCAATCATTATTGTTTTCCTTTGGTGTGGTCCACCTGTGATTTATATCCCTTTGATTTTTTGTATCAATCCCTAAAATGATCCGTAGAAATGGATGAACGGAATGGATGAAACAAATACATTATGGTGGGGCCCACAGAGCACCGACCACCAGCCATGAGGCCGGTGTCAGGGGGAGTAGCCAATCCGCGTGCGGAAGATACTGACGGGTTGCGTAGCCAGACTGGCTACTGAAGTGACGCACCAAGTTCTGTGGGGCCCACCATGATGTATGTGTTGTATCTACACCATCCATACATTTGGGTATATCATTTTAAGGCATGAGACAAAGAATGAGTTAGATCCAAATCTGGAGTGGACCCCAACACAGAAAACAGTGGGGAGAGGGACGCCCACCGTTGAAACCTTCCTAAGGTCCACTATGATGTTTATCTGAGATCCAACCTGTTTATAGTTTATAAGTTCAAACAGACATGAAAGAAAGGAAAAAACAAATTTTAGCTTGATTGAAAACTTTCGTGGCCCTTACAAATTTTTAATGGTGGGCGTCACTCTCTCCACTGTTTTTTGTGGTGGGGTCCACTCGAGCTTTGGATCTGACTCATTCTTTTTCTCATGGCCTAAAATGATATCTCTAAATGGATGGATGGTGTGGATACAACACATACATCATGGTGGGCCCCACAGAACTTGGTGCGTCACTTCAGGGTCCACCATGTCATTTACTTTCCATCCGACTTGTTGATACGTTCATATACACACCTGTATGAAGTGAAAACATGCTGGGAATAAAACAATCACAGCTCTGTAGGGTAAAACATGCTGTAAATGTAATATCTACTGTTCATCCGATGATCCGTACATACAAAATATAAGCCTGATTAAAAAACTATTGTGGGCCACACCAATGGGAACGATGTAAAACTTCTTCCAAATTATAAATTCACGTCGTGAGGCCCACCTGAGTTTCTTTTATCAAGATGAATTTTGTACCTTCTCTTTATTTTAATGAGTTACACCTGATTAACGGCTTTGATTGAAGGTCCACATCATGGTGGCCCCTAATTGCTAACCTAGTGTTGGCATCAAATCTCATTGTTTCATGTGGTGTGGCCCATCTGAGTGGGGGATCTATCTGATTTTGATATATTTATAAATATCATGCATTCAATTTAAATATAGTTGCGTTAGTTCAGTTAAACATCGCATAGCTTAGGACCCTATACAAAGGAAATTTATTATGTGCATCTTTTTTTTTTGAGATGTTATGATTTAAAAGTGTGTATTAAGAGCCTTTTTAACAATCCCCAAAGTTTCATTAAAAAATTCAACCATTTTCCCAATGTTTCCCCATGTTTCCCAAAAAGTGCGATAAACTACGCGATACAAACGATATATCCCGTGCGATAACCGATACGTATCTGTATCCCAAGGGTGCGATACATTGTGCGATACCGATATTTCGAACACTGGGAAAGGGATTGCTATATAAATAGTAATATCAAAATACAGTAAGATGACATTGAAACATTTTGTGCAATGTGAGTTTTGTATAGAATAATGAACCACAAAAACATTGTCATAATTTAGACATGTCTTACCTCAACCTCCACACCATAAGCTGTCTGCACAGAGACACGAGGACCACCTACCTCATACTGCAATAGTTTCCCTGAAGCTGCTCCAGATGCAACAATAGCAAGCCTGTCATAATGGCAGCAACAAATTAGAAACTTATACTGCTCGAAGTTCAGTGGTAGTTCAGTGTATCTGATGGCACCTGCAAGGAATCATAGTGTTGCCTTCACAAGCAACAAGACTATTACCATCATTTTCTTCAATGATCTTTTCCACTTTTGAATCTAGGTATGCAACACCAGACTCGAAACACCTGGAGAAAATTAGTAGGCATCAGGTCTCACTAAATTTCCCAGGCATGAAACAAAAATGAGCTGGAAACATGCAAAATATTTAGGGCAAACAGTTGTCCTTACCTCTTCAATAACTCTTCATGTAGCAAATGTCGACTAACTCGACCATAAGCACGGCCGATAACAATGGGATCATCGCTATCAAGATATACAATTGTATCCTGCCAAACATGCTCAATACAGCCTTCAAGCCCAAGACCTGAAAGAGAAAATGTTTATCTTCAACTTAAGTAAACAGTCATAGTAGCTAGGAGAATCTCAAAATGGATCTAGGAAAGGCACTTCACATTATTACAAAACTAACGAAAGGATAAGAAATGAGATCTTAGTCAATGCATGTTATTCTATTGGAATGCACGTGGTCGGAAATGTTCGGAGATGGAGGACTATAGTGTTGGTATATGTATTATTGTTGTATTATTGATCCTGTTTTTGTAAAGTATGTACTACAGATTAAGGCATTTAGTCATGTATACAATAGAGGCACTTTCGCAGTCTTTATGTGTGTGTGTGTGCGCGCGCGTGTGTGTATTTAAAGGGAACAATGCTTAATTATAGATTAGTTATGAATTTCAAAGACTCCTCTCTTATTGACAAACCGAACAAATTTTTTCCTCAAATCTCAAGGGAAACTTAGTTCAATATGTTAGATTATGTGCACCTATCAAACCTGTTGGACACATTCACATTTTATTTTATTTTTTGTATGTTCTTTAGATTTTATTGGTGATTATGTATTGGAAATTTTCAAAACTTAGCGGAATTTAATGTTTTTAAAGAACTCCAGATTTTAACTAGTTCAGTAAGGATCCACGCTTTTGATAATCTCAGATTTCTAAAACCCAAAAATCTTGATTATCAGTTTAGATTTTACTTGAACCGAAGGAGTGATGAAGAACTCAAAACCTGTCGATGCCATTCTTCTAAACTAAGAAGTTCCTCACTGATCAATCCCAGTTGAAGGAAAGTGGAGAGCCCTCACGTCAGCCCACAATGTAGGGTTGAGGAGATGCACGTCCACATGCAGGTGGATCCCACGCTCATGCACGCATGATGAGAGAGATGGAGTTCTCTATCTATGCACTGTCTCTCTCTAATTCATGTGGGGTACCTCTTCCTTCTGGGATAGAGTCTATTTATAAAGGGGGATTAGGGTTTCAGGGATGCACTAGCTATGGTACTCCGCCACCCTACAGTTTTCCATAGTCCCTACATGAATGGAATCATGTAAAACTGCCTTATCGATGCATATATATCTGATTTGATCGTTCCATTGCCATGGCCATCCACCAACGACCCATCGCCCATGCCAATAAAGTGGTGGACCATCATATTATCATCAAGTGCAAAGAAAACATTTTTAACTGTCAAAACAAAAGTTTAACGGTTGAAAACATTTACAGTCTTTTAAAACCTTTTAAGTGTTGGACCCAGTGAAAAAACCACCTGATGAACCTATCTCTTAGATCTATGCCATAAATGTGTTCTTAGGAAACCAGTGGATTGGCCCATGTAATGATCAACAAGCCTTAATAGTATTTGGAAAATTTTGGAAGTGCAGCGTAGTTAAATGTTTTTCAAATTTCCATATTATTAATTAAGTTCTAGGATCTCCATCTTTGATATCTTTGACTTCAAAAATCCCAAAATCCAAGTGATGACTATTTTAGATTTTACCTGAACGAAGAATGCGCGCGATGTAGTGGATCCATGGTGTGCCGTAAAGGCCGTTACGTAAAGGTAACAGTGGCAACCGTTACACGTTACGGGGTCATAACGGTCATAACAGCCGTTATGGAAAAAAAAAATGACCCATAATTGCAGTTAACAGTACGTTACTTCCCCTATAAAGGCCATAATAGTTCTATAATGGTTTATTACGAGACATATACAGGTTTTTCATACTTTTTAATCAACATTGTGGGGCACATATAGGTTTTTCGGGGTTTTTTTCAATAAATAAAAAAATAAAGAAGAGAGACCGTAACGGCCATTTCGGGGCCATAATAGTCGTTATGCCCCGCATCATAAAGGTAATGGTGGTGGCCGTTACGGCCACTGTTACCGTTACAGAACACCTTGAGTGTATCCCTTGTTGGCTCATGCAAGGATTAATGGACCGTGATTGATGCACCCAGCCACACCCACTTTTATCAGCCACATGGTAGCCTCAGAAAGTGAGCCAAACCACATATAATCAAAGCATTGACCCTCACACATCCTTAGGTTTACGGATTTATCAAGTTCCAATACATATCAAGTCTAACAGTCCAAGCAAATGGCCTCCTAGACTAGTGACTTGATCTCGATCCACCAGTGCAAGTGCCCAATAGGTGCAACGAGATCCTATATCCAGTATTTGAAATATCGGCATCGCATTACGTATCACGCCCTTTGGATATGGATACGTATCGGTTATCGCATGGGATATATTGGTTGTATCGCATAATGTATCACTGTTGTTGGAAAAATGGAAAAAAATTTGAGAAATTGGTCGAATTTTTTAATGAAACTTCAGTGATTGTTAAAAAAGACATTAATACACACTTATAAATTAAAAAATTATTTAATTTAAAAAAAAAAAAAAAAACAAGTGCATATAATAGGTTTTCTTTGTATGGGGTCTTAATCTATGTGTTGTCTATCTGAATTGATGTAAGTATATTCAAAGTTTATTCATATAATTTATAAATGTAAGAAGACGTGTGAAAACACAAGCAATAAATGCAAAAGCAAAAGAAGAATCACCAAATTAGGTTACATACATATTTGATTTTATGTTTGGACGCAAAGATTACAACCGATTTGCAAGAAATTGAGATTTTGATTTTTTTCATTTTCTGCAACTCGGCCCATCTCCTTCAAATCTCAAAATCGACGCTCAAAATCCATGATTTTTCATGCAAAACATAAAATATCATAGATTTGTAACAATTTGACACTGATTTAACATGATTTATAGAAGAAAAAAAATGATCGAAAATCGAAAATGCTCACTGGATCGAACATGTGGGATATATCCCACTACTCATGTGTTTCGTATTGCACGGGTGGGATATATTGAGGGAAATATCAGCCGATATTGTCGATACTTAAAAACATTGCCTGTATCTATGGCACACTTACACTCCCATATGGGATTGGGCCAAGGCAAACTGATGGCAAGTCATGCCTGGTGGTGTGGACTTTCAATGTGACCCAAGTCAGTCCCCTCACAGATTATGACCATCATATCATCATGTATGACCATAGGTCTTCTATCCTAAAACCCGTGATGATCATGGTATAACAAGGCATTGAGATCCATGGACCATGACTTTTCCTTGGGCAGTGACCGTAATGTCCAATATTGAGTTCCCAAGGACAACCAGAGTGATGCAGGACCGATGAGTGAATTAAGTAACATGTGAGATTAAGTAACCGAATTAAGATATAACAAAAAAACATAAACGTTGCTATATTCATCACAAATAGCATGAAAATCAATTGAAAATCATGCATAATCCTGACCCAAGGTACCAACATCTTAATACAAGATCATTGAATAAAAAGAAACTAGATCTAATGGATGTAGGGACATCCAATTAGTATAGGGTATAGTCTATTTCAAAATAGGAAACCTAATACAACCTAGGGTGAAAATTAGAGTTTGGGTAATTTTGGGAAAGTAGGAAAATTAGGGATTTTAGGTTTAGGGTTAGAGTTTGGATTGTGGATGGGTATGGGAAAGTTGGGTTTGGTAGAAAACGAAGATTTGGGATGGGAGAAATAAGAATTCGAAAAAAATACCTTGATGGAGAAGAAAAGAGAAGATGGTGTGGGGAAAAATGAAAACCTCACACCTCCATTGATGAAGATTAGCCTCGCACCAATCTTCACTCCAAATCACATAGAAGTATCTGCAAATCACATGAAGATGGGAGAAGAAAGCAAGAGCTTTTCTCTTGTGTTTTTAATCACGAAATTCAATGGGAGAGAAGTCAGACACACCCCTCTTTTTATAGATTCAAGAAGTTTCAAAAATTACATTAAAAAATAAAAAAAATAAAAATAAAAAACCCTATCATGTGAATTTTAACGAAAATAGCCCTAGTATAAATAAAATCAACTGCAACACTCGTAATGTGTCCAAATATAAAATAATCAAAAACTAAATCTTAAAATATGATAAAGTCTAAAACTGATGTGGACGATCAACTATCAAAGGCCCAATCATGTGATCTATGCAATCCAATGGCCCGATTGTCGTGCCCCTTCGATCCAACGATCTGGATCACTCCATAAAGCAGCCCATGTGCATCTTCCCAGTATGGGATCTTCTAAATGCTCGCACATGCACATGGGGTCTTTAGCACGATCACGGGTACTCGCCTAGCCACAGGGAAATCGATGCAGCTCGCCTCTTCCTCTGATACGTACGTAAGGGTGTACGTGACGTGATGTCCTCATCACAGAGGGTCACTCTTCTACTTATGTTCATGCACGTTTAAGGCACCGCCACATATTAAGGCATAGAAATTTGTCCATCTAGGACCCTTAGTCATCATGATCTACAGTTGAGATCATCATTGTCACGTCCACATGGTTTGTGAATTGGGCTCACATTGGTTTTCCAAGGCGTAAAAATCCAACAAATAGATGCACCCAACCACACAAACTTTTTGCTGGAACTTTTGTTGGCCATGCGATAACCTTGTAAAGCGAACCAAAGCATATATAACGAAGAACCTAACCCTCGCATGTCCTTATGTCTAAGGATTAATCACATTTTAGTGTGCCCACAAGTTAATCATAGTCTAAGCAAATGGGTTTCCCATACTAGTGACTTGATCTCGATCCACCAATGCAAGTGCCCAATAGGTCCAAACTAGGATCTTTTATCCATGGTACACTCACACTCTCATGTGGGGTAGGGCAAAGACACACCGACTCAAAGTCGTGCCCGGTGGTGGAGACCTTCCATCTTGATTAACATCAATCCCCATTATAATGATGACAATAAACCCTAGGTCTGTCCTATAACTTGTTAGAAGGTCATGGTATAAGAGAGTATTGAAGTCCATTGACTATAACTTTCCCTTGGTCAATGATTGTTGTGTCCAATCCCAAGCTTCCAAGGACAACCAGAGAATCCATCCTCTACTTAACCCATATTTATGTACATTTAGGGCTTGTTTGGTTTTTCCAATTATTGGTATTTGGAGGTAAAAAGTCATCATTACACCAAGCCGCGCGTTTGAAAATCCTGAATTCGGACGCAGTTCTGACAGCGTCCAAAACGGCGGTAAAGACGCCTTTTGCAGAGACGGGATTTTACTACTCCCTGCAGACGGTAGTTCGCATTTGATGGTACTGACACCGTCAGTTCGGTGGTCCGCATGAGCACCGATCGTGCTACACACCCTGATATCATGTTTTAAAATTCAAAAGCAAGCCCTTTTCTTCCGAACTCACCAACGCACTCGTCCAGTAACAGAGCATTCGACCTCAGGCCAGGTAAACGATGCACCCTTCTACCAGATATCTTTTGCCTATCATCAGTTCTTTCTTCCCTGTGTTTACTGTCCAAACCTCTGAATGATTGTTCATTGCTCGATGGCTATTTGGTGGTAAGGCTTTCATCTTGGCGGTCATCGGCGGCTTGCGCATCCTCTATTTCCATACTATCTCAGGTATTGAAACAGTGAAAAATGCATTTTAATCCAAATGTATTGCTCCTGTTCATCTTCATCCAGATCACACGCTGAGCTTGATGTCCGTCTATTCGGTAGCTTGCATGTTACTGCATGTCTATTGCCATCTAACATTTTACCATTTCCATGATCCCACTTGCATTGCATGTTTTTGGAATGTCATCTTTTCCATTTGTCGTCTTCGTCACTCGATTTTGATGTTCATTGCAATCTCCATGGCCTGATCCGTCTGCCTTCTTCTACTAACATCTTCTCCAATACCCCACTTAGGTATTATATGTATTATGATTCGGTTGAAAACCCCTTTATTTCACCCCTTTATTCCACTATATTTTTTCTTTAACATTTACGGTAATTAATCTTTTACTCTATCATGCAGAAATATCCTCTACCGTCTACGACTGACATCCACCCCCCGCCAGCAGCTACGGCAATGCCAGAACAGGTAAGTCATGTGGCTCTGTTGAATGACTGGAGACCGTGAGTAAGTTAGTAATTCGTTTATGAAATAGAAGCTGATGTCCTGTTCTGGCTTGTTTCAGACACTTGTGGCCCACATGTTTGACATTGATCCTGTAAAACAAAAAATGGTCGGCCATCATATGGGTGCTGACAACCAAATAGGCCTTATGTTCTCCTTCTTCTACTTTCACAATGAATATACTCATTGCATGCCTCTTTCCTTGATACATTCCTAGTCCAATAGGCCCATGGGATACTCGCTCGGCTGTGTGTGTAGATATCAGAAGTTATATCATCTCTGTCATGGTTAACTGAACATGCTGAGACTGATTTCAGCTATGTGTAGCTATCATTTGTCATTCCTACAATGCCATGGTTAACTGAACATGCTGAGACTGATTTCAGCTGTGTCTAGCTCTCATTTGTTATTCTAACAGAGCCATGGTGAGACTGAACATGCAGTGACTGATTTTTATTGTATATGTAGTTATGATTTCTTACATCATCTCATGCTCAGGTTAACTGACCATGCTGGGACTGATTTCAGATGTCTGTGTAGCTAATTAATCTCTTACATCATCTCATGCTCAGGTTAACTGAACATTCTGAGACAGCTAACAGCCATGACATATATTTGTTCTACTATCTGAACATGGTTACCTATCATTTCTCATATTATCATTTTCATGGTTAACTAAATAAATAGAGACAGTTATCAACCATGACTCATATTTGTTCTACTATCTGGACATGGTTATCTATCATTTCTTATATTATCTTTCCCATGGTTAACTAAACATGTTGAGACAGCTATCAACCATAACAGATATTTGTTCTACTATCTGAACATGGTTGCTTAGCATTTGTTATATTATCTTTGCCATGGTTAATTGAAAATGCTGAGACAGCTATCAACCATAACAGATATTTGTTCTACTATCTGAACATGGTTACTTACCATTTGTTATATTATCTTTGCCATGGTTAACTGAAAATGCTGAGACAGCTATCAACCATGACTGATATTTGTTCTACTATCTGAACATGGTTACTTACCATTTGTTATATTATCTTTCCCATGGTTAACTGAACATGCTGAGACTGATTGTAATGTGTGTGGCTATCATTTGTCACTCGTATAATGCCATGGTTAACTGAACATGCTGAGACTGATTTCAGCTGTGTGTGTAGCTCTCATTTGTTGTTCTAACAGAGCCATGATGAGACTGAACATGCCGTGACTGATTTTTATTGTGTGTAGTTATGATTTCTTACATCATCTCATGCTCAGGTTAACTGACCATGCTGGGACTGATTTCAGATGTCCGTCTAGCTAATTAATCTCTTACATCATCTCATGCTCTGGTTAACTGAACATGGATGGGACTGATTTCAGCTGTGTGTGTTGGGGTGATTTCTTACATCATCTCATGCTCAGGTTAACTGAACATTCTGAGACAGCTAACAGCCATGACAGATATTTGTTATACTATCTGGACATGGTTACCTATCATTTCTTATATTATCATTGCCATAGTTAACTGAACAAATAGAGACGGTTATCGACCATGACTGACATTTGTTCTACTATCTGGACATGGTTACCTATCATTTCTTATATTATCATTGTCATGGTTAACTGAACAAATAGAGACAGTTATCAACCATGACTCATATTTGTTCTACTATCTGGACATGGTTACCTATCATTTCTTATATTATCTTTTTCATGGTTAACTGAACATGCTGAGACAGATATCAACCATGATAGATATTTGTTCTACAATCTGAACATAGTTATCTATCAATTTTTATATTATCTTTGCTATGGTTAACTGAACATGTTGAGACAGCTATCAACCATGACAGATATTTGTTCTACAATCTGAACATGGTTACCTATCATTTGTTATATTATCTTTCCCATGGTTAACTGAGCATGCTGAGACAGCTATCAACCATGACAGATATTTGTTCTACAATCTGAACATGGTTATCTATCAATTGTTATATTATCTTTGCCATGGTTAACTAAACATGTTGAGACAGCTATCAACCATGACAGATATTTGTTCTACTATTTGAACATAGTTACCTATCAATTGTGGCCTTTATCTCATGCTCGCGTTAGCTGAACATGCTAAGTCTGATTGCACACAATTCAAATGCACCTCATGTAGAACCTAAACAACCCCAACATTTTCGTCCCCCTTGGCTGACTGTCTCTCTAAGCCAGTCAATGAACCTATATAGAAGAAAACTACGACTCATTTCCTAGTGCGGAGTTGACAACAACTTCAACCTCACCCTGAATGGTCTAATGGACAGTCTCTCGATTGACAGCTTGGAAATACGTATGATTTGGACTAGGAACTGAAGCACCAATATAATAATTTCATTTAAGAAGATATAGGATACCAAATATAGACTGAACCTTTCAAATTTCCCTAGACCAGATATATGGAATTGGTGCTGAATATTGATGTGTTTGATGCTGCTGAATCAACCGAACAGTCGGTGTGTTATACAAGAAAACAACAAAACATGGATGCACATGGATGAACGGAGGACGAATTGGCTGCCTTTGCAGCTACGGTTGCTGCAGCAACTATAACAATTGCAGTTGGTGAATATTGCAATAATATTTTATTTAAATCACCCTTCAGATTTAGAGACTTTGAAAGAAAGAAGCTAATAAATGGGATTATTAGAGCGGGTGACAATGAGTGTGAAGTACAACTTAGAATGAACAAAGCTACATTCTTCAACCTATGCTCGTTTATGAGGGATAGAAATCTACTTCCAGACGGAAAACATGTATCTATGGAGGAACAACTTGTCATGTTCCTTCACATGGTAGGACATAATGTTAGAAACCGTGTCATTGGGCATCGGTTTATAAGATCTGGAGAAATGGTGAGCCGCTATTTTAGTAAAGTGGTGGATGCTATTGTCGGATTGTATTCCGAGTTCGTGAAACTCCCAGGTGTGGATACACCAGTCGAGATCCTAGTCAATCCTAACTGGAATGATTACTTTTAGGTATATTAAAATCAGATTATGCAATGTTGCGCAATGTCATATACTTTATCTGTTTTCCTGATTATTCATGGTGAAAATAGGACTGCATTGGTGCAATTGATGGGACTCATATACCCGCCTATGTACCGGCATTAGAAAGTGCAACTTACCGTAACAGGAAAGGGGTACTTTCTCAGAACGTGCTGGGTGCATGTACATTTGACATGAAGTTCGTATATATGCTCGCCGGATGGGATGGATCAACTTATGATGCACGCGTCTTACAGAGTGTTTTGATACATTCCATCGATCGGTTTATTATATACCTGCAGGTACTGAGTCTATAACTGTCTGACAGGCAATTGATAATTCGATTTGTCACACAATTAGATCGATAATTTATCGTAATTAATTGTAGGTAAGTATTACGTAATTGATGCTGGTTACGCTCATTTTTTGAGATGTATGGCTCCTTACTGTGGTGTACGGTACCACCTCAATGAGTATCGCACAGGCCGCAATCCTTCCAATAAGAAAGAACTATTCAACTATCGACATGCTCAACTAAGAAACGTTATAGAGAGAATTTTTGGAGTATTGAAAGCTCGCTTTCCAATCCTCAAATCAGCTCCGCCATACAACCTTCTCACGCAAGTGAAGATAGTCATCGCATGTTGTGTTTTACACAACTTCATCCGTATATCTGGAGGAGATAGTTTGGTAGAAGATGAAATCGCATCTACAGATGTATTGGAGAGTATAGATTTATCTCCATGCAATATTAACGTGACACAATATAAGAAGGACGAATGGGCGACATATCGAGACAATATTGCAACTAGGATATGGAACGAATCTCATCCCGTGAGTCGTATAGTTTGAAATTTGAATTGTAATTTGACTTTTTACAGTAGGTAATATCATCACATGACTATACTGTCTTGCCTAGACGGCCTGTGGTAGAAGATCCCTATATACTTTTGGATGATTGTAATGATGAAAATCCCCATTTCTATATACTATCTTCAGTTTTTACGTATTATATTTCAGCTATTGTAAATTAATGCATCCTCATGACCTAGATGCTTTGGTTGTACACGTTACACTAAATATGCTTATTGTGCTATTTTTAGATTATCGAAGTATATAATGACGATGATATGAATCCAAATAGGCAGGACAACCAAACTACACCAACGAAACATTCTAGGCAAGGTCGGTGTGATACACCCCGAAGGACATTACGCAAATATAAATCGAAATTGCTTGATGAGAACGTTATGTCAGGTGGTGTTATGCACTGGACCGACCAAATGGATGATTGTCTCATCGATACATTGATGGACGTGGTTGTTAACGGCTGCAAGAGTGCAAACGGATTTAAAAAGGAAACCTATAAAATAGTTGTGGAAAGTGTTAGGAATGCACTAAGGATATTAGTTGTGGAGAAGCATGTTAATAATCACCTGCGAACACTAAAGAGGTTGTATTTTGAGATTCGGGACACCCTAAACACGAGTGGGTTGGTTGGGATGACGATAAGAAGTTCGTAACTGCGTTAGATGATGTCTGGGATGATTACATACGGGTGAGATTGATAATTTCATTTATCATTTATATTGTCCAAAACTACTCGATTGAGGTGTACTAATCAATATATTTCTATGTCTTTGTCAATAGTCACATCCCTATGCCCAACATGTTCGGGGGAAATCGGTAAGAAGGTACGATGACCTCGTGTTCTTATTTGGAAGTAACCGAGCTACTGGACTTCGTGCTTCGACTGGAAATATGCATACACAAAGGGGTACGAGAAAGTATCACGATGACGATGTTACACTGATATCATCGGTTGATTTTAATGACGATACACTTGTTCTGTCAAGTGACGATGTGAGAGATAGTGGACATAACATCCAATGCTCATTTCAAAGTCATGACGGTGCGCATATTGCAAATAGAAGTCTGAATCATAATGACAACAACTCCATCAACACGGGCAGCACAATCAATTCTAGGAAGAGAGGCAGATTAGAACGCCCTTGCGACATAATTGGCAAAGGGATGAGTGAGGTGGCAGATGTTGTCAAGTCCCTGGCAATAACATTACACAAAGGGAAAGACATCATACGTATGGAGCAAATTGTATCTGCAATCGAGCAGATTGATGGCTTCATAAATAACGAAGTCGTACGCACAACAAGGATCATGTCCAAAGATGAACAACAATCTGCATCGTTTCTTTCGCTTCCTGAGTCCATGAGGCTTGACTTTGTGTTGATGATACTTGCACCAGATCAGTCTTTTGACTGATCTTTTATCCACTAATCTTCTCTTTTAGGATATTATCTTGATATGGCTGGTCAGTCATTTGGTTTTTTTGACAATATTTTGGGTTTTCTAAATGAGCTAGTGAAGTATACTAGCTGTTGAAATGCTGGATGCATTTTATTTTTATTTTCTGCTATACTGTTTTACTGCTAGCAGTGCTGAGAAGCAGCTGGATGACTGTATATTTTTTTGATGATAACTGTCACGTTTTTGGATTCGGGCCTGTAGTTAATGCTTATTCCTCACTGCCTAAAAACCTGTATTACCTGCTCTTACTTTAGACGTAACCTTCATATTATGTCGGACTATGCTCCTTATATCTGCATAGGGTACGTACTAACTATGTAGGTCTATTTACTCACAATATCAGGTATGATGTAATCTTCATGGTTATCTCAAGTATTCTCTACTCTAAATGCAAAAGGCCATATTTCATATTGTTGTTCTATGTTTCCTACAATATTTAAGCAACACACCACTGATATTTCTCAATATGTGCAGATGCCTAAAAAGGTTTACGTTGTCTTCAATAGACGCCGGTCAGGTGTCTACCATAACTGGGAGGAATGTCGTCAACAAGTGGAGGGATACTCGATGGCCCGCTTCCGTGGATACAAATCCACATCAGAGGCATTCTTTCAATGGAAAGAATTTCACGACAGTATGGATGTGACAAATGCATCCACACTTGAGACGCAGGAGGATCGTGACAGCAGCGGGTCCACGTTTGGACGGCGTTCTGTGACCGCTCCCATGAATCCTCTACCGACTTTCCATGGACCATCCTTTTACTGTCCATCTGCTAGTGGGAACTACATGCGGGAGGACATTGATGAAGATACAATGAATGCACTTTCGGCACTGATTATGATTATCTTCGCCTGCCTGGTTCTAATCCTCACCATTCACCTCATGTCTTGGCGGTACTGATGGCTGGGCACAGTGGTTGTTTAATTAGGTTGATGTAGGTTTGGCTGTAAAGGCTTTTTTTCTTTGGAATGTTTTGGACAATATTTTCGACTTTAGTTTGCATCGTTGACACTCTTTTTGTTTTGGGCATAATATGTTTTGGACTTTCATGTTCTTGTAATACATAATGGATGGCTCTTTCAGGTAAACCGGGATACCTAATATTACAACATCTACTATCAGGGGTATATGGTCTATCAATACCCTTCTACATGATAGTGTGCAGATCTCCATGTTCATCCATTTTCATCACAGGTTGACTCTGTGTAGATAAAATACACAGGTATGGAGAATAGTTAGATCCTATGCTGTTGCATTGTCCACTATATGCAGATGGACGTCAGGATGCTGGATTTGGGTCCTGGTCGTATAAGACCCTGAGTGGTCCGATGCTCTCATTTGTAACCTCCCAAACATAAACAGTCTGTTTCAAAAAAACAAACAGGTGTTTTGAGTAGCTGTATAACTGGAATGGTGGACACCATAAGCCTATTAACAGACTGACGTGACTAGTACAATGTATTTCCAAACAACTGGTCATAGAGTTATTGTCTATTACACCCTGAAAATTTCAAACAACAAGCGTGGGAAAGCAGTATCCCGATACTGCTCCAATGATTAGTAATACATGTAAAGAAGTTATTATGATGTCTTTACAGCCAATTATAGTGTAATTTGGAAAACCAAACCGGCCCTTACGAAGTGTCCATATATTAACTACGGCATATTAATCTATCTATCCAGGGCACTTGGTCATCATGGTCTACAGCTAAGATCATCAACATCACATCCAAATGGTCAATGGATTGGTCACATTGGTTTTCCAGGGCACAACTTCAACAATCTCTCACTTGCCCTAAAACCAATCTATGCTCAAATCCCTCAAGCACAAATGTCAAACCGGACTTCTTACCCGAGAGGATTGAGAAGTCACATTGGTCCTCTCAAGAAAGTCCATACAAGTCCTCTAATGGTAAGTCCCACTGTCTAACATATGCAATTAACAATAAAGTAGAAATAGTTGCGCATAACAGCAATTCCATAGTTGTCGCATCTATAGCATGCATTTATCCCATGACCATAACCCGGTCATTTGACTATTCAAGTTCACTAAAGAACTACATGATCCATTGAGAGAGTAAACTTGTGCATCCACAATTATTATGGAACTGACCAGCATGTATCATGCTAAACCAGATAGTGTTACCATGAGAGTGACATAAGCAACCCAATATTGACACCCCCACAAGAAGCCACGCATCCATATAAGTGGATCTAGAGTCATATATAAACAAAGGTCGTTCTAACATGAACATCCTCACTATGAGCAATAAACCAGGGTCATTACAATGTACTTTTTCCTCCCATTGATTAAGAGTTCACATCTCTAGTCTCATCCAATATCTATCCAGTCTAGAATTAAGAAACAATTTGCTATAGGGATCGGATTTGAGCAAGCCAACTATGCCTTTTGACTTCTGTCCCTGAGTGATACTATTAGGTCAGCTCATCTAAGCAACACCCAAAACCAACCTTTACCATGGTAGGAACATAAATACTAGTAATGTATCCCTCCATCACATACAATGTGATCAACATCTCATCCCTAGTGCTCAATGCTCACTATCAAGGTGAGATCAATTTGTCATTCATTCACAATCACACCACTTGTCATGTGGGAATATGTCTCTTTTGTGATTCATAAAGTATCACCAAGTGACACAACCAGAGCTTTGTTCTACATCACCATCACCTATCACGTGGGTGGTGATTACCATCCTTTCACAAGGATCGGGATGTGAACAATGATTGGAGCAACTTCACTTAGTTCCATCATCCAGACATCCCTATGAGGCATTAATCCCGATCTTTCACTAAGACATTTTATTCTTTGCATGTCCTATGATGGAGTTATGTGTGTAGTGCATCATATCCATCTAAGGCGAATGAATGGAATATAATGTTCAATGCTTGACACGAGATTCACCTCAGAGAGTGTAAGTATCCAATCATATCACATCTATAACATGAATCACACACATCTCATGGCCATAGTAAAACATAAAGTACGAGGAATCAAAATCAATCATCTTGTTAGAGTCCTTTTATATACATTGATACACCATCCTCTAACGGCTTGAGCTTTTAGAGAAAGTGGTTGTTTGGCATAGTATCAGAGTGGAAGGTCAAGTGTTTGAATCCTGGGAGCGGCAAATATGCCTCAATTAATATATTTTCCCACGAGGAGCCGTTTATGGTGTGAGTTGTGAATGTCCCTCCACTTGGGTGTGAGTTGTGTCCCTCCACCCTTGCCTAGTTTGTTTCCGTGCGGAGTTCCACTCCGCACGTGCAGGGGAGTGTTAAAGTCCCTTGATATACATTGATACACCATCCTCTAACAGCTCGAGCTTTTAGAGAAAGTGGTTGTTTGACACATCTCACATGATTAAACCACAGTTTCTTAAAAGAACAGTAATCAGCTAGTTTTTAAACCAAAACTATAGTATGTAAATTGGATCACAAACCCTAAACCAAATCTATCATGTGATCTACATTGATGCTCCTAGTCCTCAAAGTTGCTCATCTGCTCCTGGCCTATACACACTCATCATGTCTTCACCTTCCGGCATGTCCCTTTTGAGTCTTTGCATCAACATAGTCATAGTTTAGCAATTTGTTAGATAACATGTTAAGCAATCCTTAGAATCTTAGGAAAGTGAGAGGAGAGAGTCATTCCTGCATTTGCCTCCCAAGCTAGTTGCTTCTTGTAGGTCGTGCACTCATTCTTGAAGTGACTCAACTTCCCGTAATGCCAACAACCACTCTTGTTCTAATTGCCCTTTCCTTTCCGCTTTCCCCTACCCTATCTACCAGCAAAAAACCTCTTGCTCCTGTAGGGTTGTTGTTGAGGGTCAAATATTGCATATTAGACCCCATTTATTACCTGATTTTACGAACTTGATACCGTTTAATGCCCTACTTTAATTGTGTTTGTGCTATAAAATGAAAATAGGAGCTTGGACTGAAAAACAGGGTACTAAAAGCATGGATTTAACGCTCCGAAGTCACCAAGGCAAGGGACGAACCCCAGGGAACCAAGATCGACGGATTTACACGCCAGAGATCCGAGAAAATCAAGAAACTGAAGCTCAAGTGGCTTGAAAGTCAGCTAGAACGCAAGATCACACGGTTTCCACCATCTGTTCAACTCAAGACTTCATATATGGCTTGAGGAGCATAGATTAACTGTACACATCAAATTTCAACCATTGGATCCCTGTGGAAGTGACCCGACGGACAGATCAGCCCATAAACTATTGATTTCGGGCCCACCTGTTATCCGGATATGCTTCAAAATTGGTCTTGACGAGTTAAATGATATGACATAATGGATGGACGAAGCGGATCTACCAAAACATCACAGTGGGACCCATGTACACGGCATGAGTGTGCACGGCACACGTGCACAAGATGCGCACCGAACCAGGGGAGTCGGTCAGCGTACGCTGACCTGACTTCCAGCCTTCAAAAACGGCAATTGTCGTTTCTGCTGCCGCAACCGACGCAGGAGGTTCTTTTGCGGAAGCCGGTGGACCACCATCATGGCCCATATGAACAATCTGAACCGTCCATCATGCAGAGGGGTAAAAAAAGGTCAAACCGATATTGACCGTGTGTAACCCTACACGCGCACGTGCCGGCCACAGCGGCCACAAATAGACTGCCCTGCAACGTTCAAAACAATTACAACATGACTAATTCAGTGGACCACATCAAAAGCAATCCAAAAGCAGTCATTTCTGACCGAAATTCTGAGAAGAATCCGGTGGACGGAGTGGATTTCTCAAAACAAAATCGAAGTAGGCCCCACCGACTTCAACAGCGAACCCATCTTGCGCAGGCCCTGTTTTCCGCGTCCGGACGAGTCCGGGATTTGCGGCGAGTAGTGGGTCACGATCGTTAATCGTTTGAGTGATCCAGACCGTCCAATGTGTCCACAGGGAGGCCAATACCCTATCCATGATGTCAGTTTCGAAATAATTGGACAGTCGGTCGCGCAAACCGAGTTCAAAAGCAGGGTGTTTTCGCTCCTTGCGCAAACCGCCTCTCTGCTGCGTGCCTTGCGTAAAGAGGTCGGTTCTCCAAGCTGACTCTCTCCACCGTCTTCCGTGCCTATAAGAAAGATAGAGAGAGAGAACGGGGAGGGGGATCAAAATCCATCCTTTGGGACGTGAGCACAAGAGAGAGTAGAGTTTGTTTTTATTTTCTTTCTTCTTATTTTTATTTTTATTTTGTTTTGTTTAAGGGATCCAGCCCATTCATGTTGGGTTGAACCTCTTAGCTAGGGCTAAGAGGAGAAGCTTGTGGAGTGATGGGACTAATTCTTATGTTTGAATGAATTTGATCTTAGTTGATAATTAAGGAATGCTTTTAGTTGTTAATGGTTTGTTGTGACTGAAATTACAATAGATCTGCGATGGCTTGAGTATTTCCTTTTCCTTTTTGTGATTATGAAGTCAGGAAGCCCTGTTGTTTACCATCGTCTCCTGGGCATGGTTAGATGATGGCACCCTTCCTACCGTTCATACATCTCTTAGATTGACTGTAGATCGGTTTAATTCTGTTGTTTGCTTTGTCTCATAGATATGGTTTTGTGATGGAATCCATTCTAATTTACTTCAATCTTATCTCTTTAAAACTAGATCAAAAGACGTTCAGATTTGATTTTCAAGTTATATCTTCCAACTGGATGAAGATGGGACTCGAAGTCCAGTTGATTTCATGAATCGACCGTGGATCTCCCTGATCTCTACAAGTGGATCCTTGGCACCCTAGTTTCCTACCTTTAAATTTCACAATTTTTAGATTAATATTCTCACCATTATTCCCTCATACTCACTTGATTTAGATTTCATCTTATTCTAGTTCTAGTTCTGGTTACTTTCAGATTACGTACAGGTTTCAGTCCCTTGGGATTCGACCTCGGTCTCACCGAGTTTATTACTACATCACAACCCTATACTTGGGGAGTGAGCAATCGTCACCCTGATCCCCTTGCTCTTTGCCTCTCTTATGTTTCTTGGGATTGGGCTTGCTACCAGATGGACCCTCAGTCAAGTGTGCAACTAGCGACTTCTCATGCTTAGCGTTATTGACCTTATAGAGAGCATTAATTATGTATGGAGTTGTCTCTGAGTATTTCTGATCATTCATGTTGTAGTTGTCGATGAATCTAGTGTAGATGGGCGTCTAAGACATGAGAATTGCATTCATCAATGTGGTTCCTCGTTGATAGCCCTAATCATTTCAAGTTCGTTAGTTATCTCAAACAATTTTACCACATGCTCGCTAACAAAAATGTCCTCCTGTAGCTTCGTGTTATACAATTTACTCTCGAGGGCTTGTACCTGGGCAGCAACTTGGGAATCGAATATTCCCTTTAGGCGAAGGTAGACATTCCTCACATACATCATGTTTTGCAACTGATTGCAAAGAACATCAAAAATCAAGGCTACTATGCATACTTTGGCCCTCTGAATGTTTCAACAGTGGGAAGAATCACTGCCCCCCCCCCCCCCCCCCTCTCAAGGATCTAGCTGGAGATGAACGGTCCTGTAAAGGGCTCTGTGGGGCCTACTGTGATGTATATGTTTTATCCACACCATCCATCCATTTTTCCATATCATTTTAGGGAATAAGGCAAAAAACCAGACAGATCTAAGGCTCAAGTGGGCCACACTACCAGTGGGAATTAGGTGCTTACCATTGAAAACTTCTTGGGGCCACAGAAGGCTCTGATCAAGCTGATTTTTGTGTTTTCCCTTCATCCCGGTTTATGTGAACTTATGAAGAGGTTAGATGGTAAATAAACTTCACAGTGGACCCCAAGAAGGTTTTAACAGTAGTTGTTCCATTCCCACTGCTTTTTGTAGTGTGGTCGACTTGAGCTTTGGATGTGCCTCATTTTTTGGGATCACGCTCTAGAATGATCTGGAAAAGTTGATAGACGATGTGGATCTGACACATAAATCATGGTGGGCCCAGAGAAGTGCTACACGTTAAAAGTTGGGTTGTGTATTTTTTTTTTTAAAGAGTTTACGGAGCGCATTCTGGATTCACCATAAAGCCAGGCCTCCTTAGTGGAAAAGATTTTGGTGGGGGGGATCACGGATAGGGGTGAACACGAACCGAGTTAGCTCATTCGACTCGACTCGAAAAAGCTTTGAACCTAAATTCGAGCCGAGTCGAGCTGATTTTTTGAGCTCGAAAAATTTTTCGAACCGAGTTCAAGCTTGCCCGAGCTCAACTCGACTCGAATCGAACCCCAACTCGAATTAAACTCAGATCGAACTAGTTCGGTGACTCGGTTACTTTGATATTGATGTTGCTCACCAAGTGTTTGATGAAATGACTCAATGTCGGCTAGTGGCAAGGAAGGTATGTATATGAAACAAATACCATTTTTCCGTGGTTTTGATGTTGCCTATAAGGTGTTTGATGAAATACTTGTTGCTGTTTTACATACAGTGAGAAGCTGAAAGTGCCCTACACGCGTTTGTGAAAATGCCACAAAGGCTCGATTTTGGCTCGAACTGGCCCGAGCTGCTGACCGAACCGAGCCGAGCTGGCCAGTCAGGCTCGAGGACCGAGCCAAGCCAAGTTCGAGCTGGGCTCAGCTAGTGGCTGAGCTGAGTCAAGCTGAGGCCAGCTCGACTCGGTGTACACCCTTAATCACGAAGTGCTTTCCAGGTTCAACGTAAACAAACAACTCTTAATGTAGATCGCTTTTTGAGTTCCGCATTTCATGATTTTCTTCGGTGTTAACAAACAGGCCCAAAGTTTGATATCAATAAAGTTATTTTTCCCTCTCTACTCCATTATTCTTGTGGATATACTCTTTTCCATTTCTTTGCTATTTTCTCTGCTGCAGGAAGTTTTTATGTTCAAGATCCAATAAGATCAAGCTAAAATTGTTTTCTAAAGTTATTTTCAATCTCTTAAAATTTTCTCCTGGATTATGCATGCCAAAGACCCTCTTTGAGTCTTCTTGTCAAGTGGAATCAAAATCATATTTTATGCTTATACAACGTGAAATCTTGAATGGTTCTGGATTTGGAAACACATAAAGTGGTTCAGTGCTTCCGCTGACCAAAAACAATGGGGACTGCGACTAGAAATTTGCAGATAGGTATTGAAACAAAAGCAGAAGTTATAAACGGGTTGATAGCTGAATAGATTAGGCTTAAGTATCTGCCTGTTTTAAAATGCTACATAATCAATTCAGGGCAACACTCATTAAAAAGGGACTTCGCTACTTCCTCTAGGGCCTGCCAAGAAATCACATCCATATGATGCAAATATCCAGTTTTTTAACAATTTACATTTCCAAATAAAAGCAAGGCATCTACTGCCCAGTTCACAACTGCAACTGTTTCTCAAGCGAGTTCAAACACCCACGCATTATTCAGTCAACTTAGCTACATTGATTGTTGATCAGCTTTAGGTCATGATTTTTTAGGTTCATCTGATTGCCTCTTCCTCTGTCATCCCTACCTATAGTTGCACAAATGTGAAGAGAAGTGCCACAGATTCAGGTGCGGGAGTGGAGAAGCATCTATTTCAAAATGTTAACAAGTAAAACAGCTAGGAAGCAAGGTGCCGCTATGACCTTTTTTCTTTTCTTTTTCCCTTCAGAACTGTATCGGCCCCACAATGGCTGTTATGGGCCATTTTCTGTAACAGTCATTACAGCCCCGTAACACATAACGGTTACCATCACCATTACGTAATGACCATAACTGCCGTCATGTAACCTTTTTTAATACCTTGCTAGGAAGTGGGATCTGGATCACAAGTTGGTCTAATTGAAAGAACTAGAGACACATCAGACCCAATCTAACTAGAGAAGTCAATGCCTGAGTTTGAGAAGCTTCTGGACCAGTGGGCCTAAGCCATTCACATCTAGGCATGCAAAAAATCACAAGGTATCAATTATGTTAGGAAAGAACAAATTTCAATGGTACTAAATACAAGGAAAGCATTGTGGATGATTAGGCACAAAAGCATAAACATGTGGCATAAAACACTACTTGATAATGCACATCAACAATAAAAACTAAGGCTATCATGGGCCGGTTGCGGGCCACGAAAAATCAAAATTCAAATTGGCTGGGTCTGAAAAGATCAAAATTTGGGCCATGGCCAACTCCATGCATGTCCCGTTGACAGCACTAATCAAAAGATGCCAACAACTATGCCAATAAGATAAGGAGCCTATATATATATATCATTTAGGGGAAAATACATGGAAAAATATGATCGAAACGAGCTATCAATAAATTTTGTATGCTTCATAACAATGGAGAAAAATATAGGTGGCGTCTTCAAAATGATGTACAAAACTCATAACGGTAAACAAAAGAACAAGAGGACATACTTCCTGTACAAGTACAACGGCAATTAACAATATGTGATGCTGTAGTTTCGCAGCAAATATGAAATGATAAATAGAAGAGCCTCTCAAAATTAAATGCTAGCATTTTGACATGTCCCTAATTTGATTCTGAAGCCAGGTATATGAATTCAAGGGGAAAATTAAATAAAGAGTTCATAGCTGATCCTACTACCAATTCAAACAGAGTATACCTTTAAATTCATCCCGCCATACACCATAATTATTTGTAAATGGAAGGTCTGGCCCAATAAGGCCAACGCTCAAGCCTTGTTTAGCAGATTCTGCAGCCAAGGAGAGACCAGCTGGACCACAACCAATCACAACCAAATCCAATAGAGAATTCCCAACAGATATGGGTGGCAGCTGCAAGATACATCCATCTAAATGAGGATCAATAAATAATGACTAGAAGCAGATGAATTGAAAACCTAAAACTATTAGAAAGCCAATAAAAAACAACAACAACAACAACAACAGAACATTATTGAATTGGAATGAGTTGTAGACTAAAACTTTCGCATCAGCAATTGGTAGTAATAATTTTATACATTCAACATAGTACAATTTGTAAGCATGCAGTGCCAGCCAAACCTGCTGAGCATGATTGGAAAGTGTGCATGCAGGTTAGTTTTGACTTCGGGAAGAATAGCCATTGATCATAGCCTTGTTAGTTCACTAATGAGACAAGATTCAGTGGTATATAAACTACAAAATTTATTAAAATACTTGCACCTAAGCTAGTTATTATTGAAGACAATAGTATCCCTACCAAAGAATCAAATAACAAACTATAAATAAATGCGCTAACATATCCCCTCAAGCAAATTACATGAGCACGTAGAGATTGTCCCAAATGTAGGGGAACTTCTCCTTGAATAGGTTTTAGGAAGAATGTCTTCTTGTCCCTTTTACCAGAAATGCATCCCTGGCCTAATTAGCTAGGCTAGGCCTCCTATGTTCTTACTTTGAGAGTCTACCATGTGCCGTTCCAAGAGCCCAGGTAAAAAGAGGGTTGACATCTGGTGGGCAGCTGATTGCAGAACTTTCTCCAATCAACCATTTAAAAGTCAACTTCAAATTGTTGTGAGAAAGGCTAAGGTGGTACTCATGATGCAAGAGGTCCTCTTTCCCAAACAAGTAGAACAGAACATTTCCATCAGCCTAAGAACCAATCTGAACCTTCACCAATCCAAGCACACTCTTAGGATGACCCAGCCCATCATTTAATCACAAATCTCTCCAAATTGAATGCAAAATGTGACACATCACAAAATTGATAAATCCTCAACTTTGGATGACACCAGCATTTCAATCTAGAGAAACTAAAAAACCTACGTTCCACACATCACAAACCTTTAGAGTCCAAGAAGAACTCACAAAATAATAATGATAACAATAACAACAAACAAATTTTACTAAAATCAGCACCCTACGTGAAGAACAAATTCAGCAACATACTTACAACCAGAACTGTACAACAGTATTTTTTTATTTTTTTTAACACACCCCACACAGTCACTCCTTAGTGGAATTTCACCCTACATGAAGAACAAATTGAGCAACATACTTACGACCAGAACTGTACAACAGTTCAGTCAACTATAAAGCCCCACAACTACTAATCTAGCTGTCAATCATCAAACTAGAATGATTGGATGACCATTTGATAGGACTTCCTAGCACATCCAAGATCAGTCAATCTAAATCTCCGAATAGGAAATTATGGCCATGTTGTCAAAAACTGTCTATCTAGAGCTCCAAGACATGAGTAAACTTTTCTCGTGTTTTGAGTTGTCATGCCAATTTGGCAAAGTTACATAATTGCAAGATTTATAAATGTGAAACCACAACCTAGTTCCACCCCAAAACAACTTAGGCATGATCTCATAGGCCAAACCACTACATATTTGACAAGGACAAAGCTGATTCAATGGCCGATTAGTCTACTGGGGGTACTCGAGAGGAGACTCGACTCATGCCAACGAGAGCAAAATTTGAAGCTGACCATCAGCGGAGCTAATGATGACAACATAGGGGTTTAGAATCAAGAAATGACTGTGGGAATGGTAGACAAAATCGCAAATCAAATGGCATAATCATTGATGATGGAGGTTGGGCCAATGATGAAGCGAGTACAACAACCACGACATTTAGTCAAATAGCATCTGAAGTGACGGATGTGAATGGTTGTGATGTATGTAATGGCGAATCACCTTGGCTTTGGTTGAGGGGCATTTTCCAAGGGCAAATTTAACATTTTTTGCATGCTAAGTGAGAGGCATTTTTCCATGGCAGAAAGGTCCTTTTACCTTTAGTTTCTTGAACTCCAAGTTAGGGCATGGTATCAAAGCGAGAGAGATGGTCATTTAACTTTGAACCTAGAAGGGTTTTCCCTTGTGCTTGCAATATGGAAAGAAGATGCATGTGTGTGTGTGTGTCTCTCTCATGGGGAGAGTTTTCTCCAATTTATTTCTTCTTATGTTTTCGCATGGGAAAGAGAATAGGTGGGATAGTTTCTCAAAGTTCTCGTGGTTGCGTGATGAGGAGAGGTGGGTTTTCTCTTCTTTTTTCTTCTTCTTCTTCTTCTTCTTCTTCTTCTTCTTCTTTTTTGAGCAATGCTTCCCTTGTATCTTGTCTTCCTCATTTTGCTAGTAGAATGATTTGCCACTGCTTCCCCATGGAGGTAGTCACGTTGTGATGGCCCATGTTAGTCTTATGTTTCCTTCTCTACTTATTTCAATGTGAACCCAAAGCAATGATGATGTTTATTTCACATTATCTTCACACCATCAACAAGAAACAGAGTTGAAGCACTTCGCAATTGGGATCTCAGTTCAATTCCCCAATTGTGAATGGCGAGCTCCCAGTTCCGCCCACTACACGCACTGAGCAATGTCCCACACATCAACATATAGATTCCAATGCAACAAACTCCACCACAACCCATTGCAGACTGGACCCAATACACGCAAAACCTTTCAAATAATGGAAACAAATCAAATAGATGTCCCACTCCCTTGCGAACGTCGACCACTTGCTGAGAACCAATTGAGCCACATTTCCTCCTATTAGCAAGAAAGTCATGACGAGTCAACTTGCTATTCCAAAAGGCAAAACCCATTCCACAGGAGCTTTCGATTCACTTGGTGAAAAACAAAGAAATGTGGCTTATGCTGCGAAGCAGCATCAACACCTCTCTCCTAAAAAAATAAAAATAATAAAATAAAATAAAAAACAAATAAATAAAGGTAAAAGAGCATCTGACAAGCTAGCATTGTTAAGTTCTATAAATTCCAGCAAGAGATAAAGAGGACTACTACTCTTCCAAGGGATCTATCCATCTACCGCTAGCTATATGGACCACAGCTAACAGTCACTGTCATTCATGAGAAATTCAAGAACCCCCAACCTGATCAGCGATCTTGCATTGCTTCTCCGCAGGCTTCCGCTCCTGCATTTGAACAAACAGTAGTTGAGTGCCTCCTGCCTTGATATAATCTTCCTCATCGGCGAAATCATCCCTGACTGCAGTGTAGCTCTGCTCTCTCCCGTCGGCGCTTGTCGCAACGTACAGAGACCGTCTTCTCTGCTGCTGCTGCTGCTGCCGCCGTTGCTTAGTGAACACTCTCCTTCTCCGGAAGGAAATCCAATCTGGGCAGGACACTGCTAGGGCTGCTGAGTGACGAACACCAAAACACTCCATTGCTGTGATTGTGAGAGAGAGAGAGCGTGATGGACTCTTTCAAGATCTTCTCTCACTCAGTCTTTCTGCATCTCTCTCTCTCTCTCTCTCTCTCTCTCTCCCCAGAAAGTAATGAAATGAGAAGAAAAGAAGGTACTAGCATTCACCCTCTCGGGAGTTTCCGGATAGGGAGAGGAAGGGAAGGGAGTCTCATTTGCTCGCGTGACAGAAAGCGAACGGTTACCGCCATCCACAGCTGTCCACATGTCCGACTCTCATTGGGTGGAACTTTTGAAATAGCAGCACTCGGATATGAAAGGGAGAGGATTAGCTACGGCCCCGGCCTCACCCAACACAGTGCGGCCCTGACTGTGGGGCCCACATTGATGTACATTTTGTACATCCATTTCGTCCATACGTTTTATCAGCTAATTTTAGGTTATAAAACAAAAAATGAAGCAGATCTAAATCCATGTACACCATACCACAGGAAAAATTAGTGATTGACCATTAAAAACTTCTTATGGCCCACAAATTTTTAGATCAAGATGATATTTTTTCTCCTTAATCCAGGTATTTTTGATATTATAAACATTTTCGATGGAAAATAAAAATTACGGCCGGTATTTCAGTGGGCCTAGAAAGTTTTTAATGGTGAGCGTTCAATAACCACCGCTTCCTATGTGTGGTCCACCTGAGACTTTTATCTTAGTTTTCTCCTCATGATCTAAAATAATCTAAAAAGAACCATGGAAAGTGTGGATATATGTCACATACATCAAAGTAGGCCCCATGGTCTGGGCCGCACGGTGGTGGGTAAAGCCGGGCCGCACCTAATCCGCTCGCGACATGAAGTATAGATAGTCTGGCAGACGTCGATGGATGATACGCAGTCAGTTGGAAATTACTCCAAACTAGCTTACGTGGCATAAAAATAATTCAAATTAGACCTTAAAGTTATTTTAATATCTTAGATATATCGTTAACCAAATATCAATCTTATTCGGTTATTTAAATATTATATTAATGGAAATTTATTGGATGGTTAGAAATAAAAATATCCACTAGTCTTGTTTCAATGGATGAATCAGAGGTTAGGATTATTCAACCAACCTTATTTGCATGGAGTAACTAAAAAGGACGGGACTACGCAATTTATCGGTTTAATTGGGTTATTATATGCCAGGTGTACTATTTTTAAGTGCCTGCGTATTAAGCGTCATACGCAGCCGGAGAATCAAATAACTCCCAGTGAAGTAGAGGAAAAAACCTCTGACAGTCTGGCAGAGAATGGTGGATGATACTCGGGCACTCCGGAGATGCACACTTGGGATATGGGTAACTCAAATAGAACCGACCAAATAGTGGGACCCACTTCATACGGTTCATAACTAAAGATTATGTTGCATTTATCGCTTCACTTTCTTTTTCTCTTTTTTCTTTTTTTTTTTTTTAACCCACGCGCACACACTCAACACACTCACGCGGCGCCATGGTGGGATTTCACCACCTATGATACTTGAACTCTTGACCGGGTGTCGAAACTCCCGAGTCTACCCCCGGAGCAAGTGTAAGGATCCGATTACACTACTAATTTGGACAGTTTAATTTGAGTTACACGAATCCCACGTCTACATTTTCAAGCGCATGTGTGTCATCCTTCATGTTTTGCCTTGAGTATCAAATAGCTCCTCTATTAAGGATAATAGTGTCGACAGGCCGGGCCTAGGGTAGGTCTCGGCCCGGGTTTTGAACCGTTTCGGCCCGAGCCATCGGCCGAGCATATTCAAAATTCTGATTTTTAGGCCGAAGCTGGCCCATTCACACCCTAAGATGATACAAGGGCAGACGTGTTACACGGATAACAGTACCGTAGGGATCACCTTTATCGTATGTTGTATATCCACGCAGTTCATCCGTTTTTACAGCCCATTTTATGATATTGTCCCAAAAACTAGGCATATCCAATTCTCAGGTGGACCACACCACAAGAAGCAGTGATGATTAAATGACCATCGTTAAAAACTTCCCAATGCCCACCGTAAGCAGATCCGGAATGTTTTTTTGCCATCCAACCCTTTGATAAGGTTAAACAGAACGGGATGAAGATAAATACAAAGAGTAGCTTGTTCCAAAATTATCTTGGCCTGCAAAAAGCTTTTAAAGGTCATTCACCTCATTTACAGTCGTATGGCCCACCAGAGATTTGGATAACATACTTAAATGAGCCGAAAAATCGGATGGACGGCGTGGATATGAAACATATTAATCAAGGTGGGCCCCACATGATAAGGGTAACACCAACTAAGCGGTTAACCAGGTAACAGCTAATCCCACACCCAGATCCATAGCTCAATTGGCAGACTGAGTGGAGATACCTCGTTTCAACACTTGAGCGGGGGTGGCTAACATGGAGTGTGTACTGACATGGGTGCGTGCTAACAAGCTAACCCAAAAAAAGAAAAGAGTTACAGTTAATCCGCTCCCATAATACAAGAGTGGAACTTTGATAATCTGGCAGAGTAGAATGCTTGATACTCGAGCACTGAGAAATTAAAGGCATTGAATACTAGTAACTAGATCAATGTTGGATGGATCTTTAAGTGAAAATTACATTGGGCACAATATTGGACATTTAATGGACAGTCGGGATAGAAAACAGTCAACGGTCCTAATTCAACGAACTATTGTCCATTAATCAGAGGTTAAGATCATCCAATCAATCTGAATTTTGGGCTGATGACCTACTTTAACTGGGACCCACAATTCAGACGAGTTGATTTTGTTAAAATGTGACACGTGTATGGTTTACAACCGACTGCTTATCAACCATCACAAGTTCGTGCTTTCATTTGGTACATGTTGATGATCGATGCAGTGATCCAAACCATCGGAATGATGGGGTTGGCTCATGCACTAAATTCCTTCAAGGCCCACATGAAGAGATGACCGGATGATTGGAATCGTCTATCTTCTCCATCCCACCGTATATGAACTTGCTGCTGAAATAATCATAATTTCAAAATTATTTTCTGAAGATTTTGTGAGCCATTAAAAATGTTATTTTCAACTGTATAAATGCATCCACACATTTGTAATGGTCATTGTTACGGGAAAAAGGGCTGATCAATTGAAGAAGATCAGGTCGGAACCTTACACACTCGATCAAACCGTGCAAATAACAGCAATTTCAGACTCGACCTCTGACTCTGAAGTCGAAAAAGAGACAAGACAGAGCTCGACATCCTACAAGCAAGAAGGACCATAGACCTCTATGAAAGGGACTCAACCAAGGAGATAGCTCGGTATAACCCAAGTCGGCAAGCCCCAGGTCGGTGCATCCTAGGTTGATACACTTCAGGTCAGATCAGACCACCTCCTACTGAGGTCCGACCTCACCCAAGATCCTGGCTGAAGATCTAAGAAGCTTATTGTAATACAGATTCGCTTGGGACGAGAATCTAGAGTGGTCATTACGTCTCCCAATAAAATTGAAATCCTACCACAAATATATCCTACTAAATGAGGAGATCTCCCTTACACCACCCCCTCTCCTCACCTGTATATAGGAGTCCCTTTGATGGTGAAAGGTACACACAATTCTATGCCTAAAACCCTACTCTCAATTAGACCTAGATTCCTCAGCTTGATTTGGCATCAGAGGGTCCCTTGTTATAGTCAGGGTCTCCTTTGTTTTCTTCTTGTGCAGATACACGAAGATCTAAGGAAAGCTAACTAGTTTTCTGCATCAATAGTTTGGCACCATCTGTGGGAACGACATCGAAAGCTGTTCTCATCTCATCATAGTCCAACAATGGCAAAAGAGAAGAAGATAGCTTCGGCCTCCTCTATTGCACCTGACCTCGCACCACCGGAATAGTCTGCCTACCACTGAGATTCTTCTTCTCAATTGCAGGCTGATTCCACGCTTGTGGAGCTGATGCAACGATCTCAAAATCGATGACGACGACTTATATCCCTCGAGTAGCAAGTTAAAATGTTGAACAGTAATATGAACTCTATTAAGTAGATGTTGGAATAGCTACAGCCCCGTCCCACGCAGGGGGCCGGGCAAAATGGTAGAACCAACAGTTTAAGAGCTCCTTGAACCATTCGACGTGCCTGATACCTCCCGCTAGAGTTGGTAACTCGAAACGTCAAGACTGATACCTTCTCACGTCTCTAGCACTATCGCGCTGGACCCTTCCGACTTGCACCATGAGTTGGATATAAAGAAGCACGACAAAGCACCTGAAACAGTGGTCGAGGCTATGGCTGAAAGTGGTAAACCCTGGGAATTCGAGCTCAATGACCTACGAGGTCAGATCGGTGACATACGGCAAGCTTACCGCTCAAACGCCTCGACCTCAATGGAGGCAATACTAGAAGAAACCGAGCCTTCGTGCACCACCGACATCATGCATATGCAACTCCCGCCGAGGTTCTATATGCCTCAGATTGCCCCATACTCCGGAACCACCGATCCAGTCGAGCACCTGAAATCCTTCAGGGGTTGGATGGAGTTGCACGGCGCATCAACCACAATCATGTGCCTTGCAATTTCATTAACCCTGGTAGGAGCAGCTTGGAAGTGGTTCTAACAACTGAAGCCACAATCGATTAGTTCTTTCACGCAGCTCAGGGAAGCCTTCATCACTAGCTCTATTAGAGGGAAAGAAAGCCTCAAGTCAGCTTCCCACCTCCTCAATATCGTTCAGAAAGAAGGTGAGCTATTGAAGGATTATATCAAGCATTTCAACTTGTAAACGATGCAAGTACAAGCACATTCGAAAGAAATCGCTCTAACCGTTATGATGGGAGGCTTAAGAGAAGGAAGGTTCCTATTCTCATTTGATAAAAACCCTCCAATGATGATGGCCGACCTCCTCAATAGAGCTCAAAAGTACTCTAACGCCAAAGAGCTCTTCAACCTACGGAAAGCTGCTCGGAACAAAGAAAGCTCGGCTAGAAAAAGATGGCCTAAGGAGGAACCCACCTTAGGCAACGACAACAAGAGAAGGAAAGATGATGAACCGCCAAGGAGCCAGCACCCGAACAGACGACCTGACAACAGGTTCATCTCGTACACCCCTCTCAACATAATGCCTGAGCAGGTCCTCATGGAAGTCCAAGACAAACGGATCCTCAAATGACCGAACAAGATGAAATCTGATGCCGACAGGCGAAAGTACTGTCACTTCCACCAAGACCACAACCACTCAACTGGTGACTATTTCGACCTTAAAGAGAAAATTGAAGCCCTCATCCGCAAGTGCACCTATGTAAATATGTCAACAGAAGGGAAGAATGGGTTGATCCAAATGACCAGCAGCCCACCAACAATGAACCTACCAGGAAAATCTGCACGATCTTCGATGGACTTGCTGGGGGAGGAGATTTGAACCGAGCTCAGAGAGCTCATGCCCGAAGTATCAGTCACTCCAACTTGAAACATCAGATCCATGTCACCAATAGACCTTCGAAAGAGCAAAAAGTAACGCCTTGCGATCTAACCTTCACTGAAGAGGATGCCCAAGGAATTCACCATCCCTATGACGATGAACTTGTGATTACTATGACTATAGTTAACCGCAAAGTGTTTTGGATCTCGATGGAAACCGGAAGCTTGGCCGATATCCTCTTCGCTGAAGCGTTCGACAAAATGGGAGTCGGACAGTCCCTACTTCGAGCCGTCAAAACTCCCCTGCTGGGATTTGCAGGAGATAAGGTTACATCAGAAGGGTCAATTCAGCTCCCAGTCACCGCTAGAGATGGGCAAAACCAGACAACGACCATGATCGATTTCCTAGTGGTAGATTCTCCTTCCGTCTACGATGTCATTCTCGGACGACCCTCACTCAACACTTTTCGGGTCATCGTGTCAACGTACCACCTTGCGATGAAGTTCCCTATCGAGCATGGTACCGGACTAGTTAGGGGAGACTAACAGGAAGCTCGACAATATTATTTTATGGCATTAAGGACTTAACAACAAGCAATGACATCACCTCCCTCGATCCCCGAGAAGATTCAACTGAGAGATGGCGCCTAGTGGAAGACCTCATACTCATCCCGCTCAACGACTCCGACCTGACCGGAACAGTGTAGATCGAGTCGTTCCTAACACTACCATTACGAGATGAAGTTATGAGCCTCCTTCGACGATATGACGATATATTCGCGTAGTCTCATTAAGGCATGCCTGGTATCAGCCCGGAGGTTATAATCCATAAATTCAACGTCAACCCCGACTATTGACCAATCTGGTAGAAGCGAAGAGCATTCGAGCCAGAACGATACACCATAATCGGAAATGAAGTCGAAAAACTCCTTAAGGCCGACCTACTTCTCAAGCCTACTTTGCAGACTTGGAAGTAGGGGGGCTTACTGTTATGGGAAAAAAGGGCTGACCAATTAGAAAAGGTTAGGTCGGAACCTTATGCACTCAACCGAATAGTGTAAATAACAGAAATTCCAAACCCGACCTCCGACTCCGAAGCCGAAAAGGAGACAAGGTCGAGCTCAATGTCCCACCAGCAAGAGCGACCACAAACCTCTATGAAAGGGACCTAACCAAGGAGATAACTTGGCATAACCCAGGTCGGTACGCCCTAGGTTGGCACGTCCTAGGTCGATATACTTCAGGCAGATCGGACTGCCTCCTACTGAGGTCCGACCTCGCCTAAGATCTTAGCCAAAGATCTAGGAAGCCTATTACAATACAGATTCGCCTGGGATCTCAGCCGGGAATCTAGGGTGGTCATTACGACTCCCAATATGATTGAAATCCTACTACAAAGATATCTTAGTAAATGACATCTCCCCTATGCCACAGCCTCTCCTCACCTATATATAAGAGTCCCTTTGATGGTGAAAGGCACACACAATTCTAAGCCTAAAATCCTATTCTCGATTAGACCCAGATTCCTTAGCCTGACTTTGGCATCAGAGGATCCCTTGCTCTAGCCAGGGTCTCCTTTGTCTTCTTCTTATGTAGGCACACGAAGGTCCAAGGAAGGCTAATCAGTTCTCTGCATCAATAGTCATAATCATCTTTTCATCTTTTTTAAGGCTGGAAGTCTGGCGGGTTCAACCCGATTGACCCGTAATCGACCTAGCATTGGATTGGGCTCGGGCAGGATGTATTGAGTTTGGTCTCGAGATAAGGCTATAAAAACACCAACCCTCGATGAAACTTCGGACGGGCTTGGGTTAAGGTCTTGGGTTGCCTGACTTAACCCGAACTCCATCGACATATAAGTTATAAATTATAATTGAGTGTGGATCGTTCGTGTTGAAGGCCCAGTGCCACAGGGTCTCATTGGTACACACCATTTCCAATGACTTGAGCTAACAAGATATGTCGGATTTCTCTCTTTATAGACACCCCACCCAGGCTAATATCTTGAGAAGGCTAAGACAGTCCGAGAACTATGACCCTAATTTGCACCCGAAACCCTAACCCGCACCCCGAAACCCTAATCCGGACCTGAAACCCTAACTCGCACCCCGAAACCCTAATCTGCACCCCAAAACCCTAATCCAAACCTCTAAACCCCACCTTAACCTTAGCCTAGATCCTGAACCCAGCCAATCCCGAATTCTAACCCAAACCTAAAACCCGTCAGAATCAGAATCAGCATGGAAACACAACTGTTTGAAGCTAAAAGCCCGGAAGTAGACTATCAAACGAGCCAGCGCACCAAACAAGGCCCAGCAGACAAAGCATGGCCTAAGCCTGGCCCGAGCGGTAGTTTGACTACCACCGGCGGTACTCAGATTACCTCCACTTGTAAGGTGCGTGTGTCCTCCGAGCAATAGCTGTCTATGCGCCTGAAAGTCAACTTTCTTTTGAAATTACCCCTCCAGCCAGTACTATTTACCTTTTTACCAACACCAAGAACCAATGGGAGTGCACCACATGGCATTTCTTTCTCCTCAACTACTCACAAGCTGCCATGTCAGCTTTCACCCTCCATAATCCTAAAAATTACCACAATGCCATTGGAAAAGGCTATAAATAGCCATCTCCTCTTCTCATTTTCATTCAACACTCACCAACTAAGAGAGGGAGAGAGAGAAAAAGAGAGAGAGAAAGAGAGAGGAAGAGAGTGAAGGAGGGAAGGAGCTCTCAAGCCTTCAAGTTTATATCTTACCCCATTCAAGTTTAGCTACCCCCTAACCCTCCTCTCAACCTTTTCAACCCATAACCCTAGCCCAGATTGGTTATGGTTCAGTTCATATCTTAACCTATTCAAGTTCAAGCTAAAAGACTCATCCATCTCATATACAAGCATTAATCATAACACTTATTCCCTTCTCAACCCCCTTACTCCTCTAGATTTCTAGTGAACGTATGTTCTTTGACTTGCCGTACATTGGATCTTGGCATATCAGAAATTCCTAGCAATCTAGTCCATTTTTCGTACTTCTTTGCATAAGCATCATCACATCTGCCTTCTAGACACGCCGTTGGACGTATGCTATGGCTTGCAGAAATCTTGGATCTTGCCGCATCAGAAATCCATATGTGTGCATGGTCCTATCACGACCATATCATCCGTCTCTTGAGATTGTTTACCACACAAAGTAGAGACCGTACATTCGTACGGGTGGAGAGGGTGCCTAACACCTTCCTTATTTGTAACCGAGGTCTCTTACCTGGAATCCCAGATCGCAGACCAAGAGTCAATCTAAGGTAAGAGAGTCTTTAGATTTCTCCAACCTTACATATTCCGCGGGTTCTAGTCGATTGCAGGATTCTGAGATTAATTGGCTAGTGGCAACTCCAACATCCACAAATCAGTCCAATCACTTTACAATTCAAGACCAAAAACATGCCCATCAGCGTGGGCGCCGATTCCCAGTGTTCACAATCTCCCAAATAGATTGCGTGCTATACAACATGATTTTTAAAGTAGTTGTCCTATATTTTAGCTTCTTTGTTTAGAAAAAATAAAATTCTTTACCATAAATAAGTACATATATAATTACTAAAATCATATATACAAAAATAAGACATGTATCAAAATATAATACACTAATGTAATAACAATAATATTAGCATGTATCCGCCCGGCCAATCCGACCAAACCCACTTGAATTGGGCTTGAGTTGAGAATTCCCAACCGGAGATTGGGTTGAGTTGAGTTAAGATTTGAGGTATAGAACCTTGGGTTGGGTTAGGGTTAGCACCAACCCAACCCAACCCAACCCAACCCAACCACTTTTAGCCCTAATCTTTTTAGCAAAAGTTTCTTACGGTGGCCAGCAAAAAAGTAGAGCCCACAGCATGCACAGCTCCGATCATCAGATCATCTAAGCATGTGAGCTCAACGGGGACATGGGAAACGAACTCATTGGAGGATGCTAGAAACGGAATGCTTAGCGTTTTATCGATTGATTGTGAACCGTTGCTTTATTTTCTTTCTTAATCGTCTGTCTCTTGGCCACTATATTTGAACGGTTGGGACTTTTCCAATGGGGGAGATTTTTGGTACATCGTCCATCCATATCGAGGCCCATCATATCAATGGTTCTGTGAGTGTCAAGGCCCACCCGTATTTCTTCCTTCAATGCCTCCTCGCTTCAGGCCTTCTTTGCCTTACTCCTTGTGCATCATAAATGAAGGGTCCTGATGCTCTTGTCTGTAGGGCCATGGTTTGGTAATCCAGACTACTGAGCTGATGGGCCCCACCATTAGTTGGGGATGTTCCAAAAATCTTCCATATCAAAAGTTACTAAACCTTCCATCCGTGGCCTAGAAATACATGGTCAGGAGAAAAACAAAGCAATGGTCCAGGAGAAAAGGGCAAAGATTGGATGTTTGGATTTCGAGTATGGAAAAATTCGCGGTGATCTCCCATATTCTGTGGGTACCGTAAGATCAACAGTCTGGATCACCGAAAAATGGACCCGCTTGTAGTAAATAGGCGCATCAGACACTGAGATGAGAGGAACGTGAAAAGCTAGTCACTGCAGTCGCTTCACACGTGGGCACGCGCGTGTAATGTTGGAGCCTCTCATCAGGTGATCCTCACTGTTTTGGTGCCAAGTGTCATTAATCCGGCCCGTCTGATCATAAGGTATGCCACACGTGTGCATCCAACTTGGTACGTTGTTCGCAAGGTTACGTTCTCAGGCATGTGCGGTGAACGTTCAGTAGCCCAAGGTCAGGCCAGTCCACTTATCAGTTGGACCACACATGCACACTGAATGAGGACCGTTCGGTTGTTTTTATAGCAAGTCTGCCCGTTTCTCATACACATATGGCCCACCTGACGAGTGGGCAGTCCTGAATTTTATTAGGAACATTCATCATGGGGCACACATGATTAAAGGTCCGGATCTACCACATGTTTGTGAAGTTGGCACACTTGGGACTCTTTAACCGCATGGGCAGAATTGGACGCGAGTTTAAGGAGTTCATGTAATCTAAAGGCTCCGTCAGGCCCACCGCGATGTTAATGTAAGATCGACCCCATCCATTGATTTTGCCAGCTCATGTTAAGAGAAGTAGCCCAAAACGAGGCAGATCTAAGCCTCAAGTGAGCCACACCACAGAACCAAATGCCCACCATTAAATCCTTAGCGGCTCACCGTGATGTTTGTATGCCATCCAACTCATTCACAGGGTGAATCCCACCGGGATGATGGGAAAACACAAAACCAAGCTTGATCGAAAACCTTGGCGGGCTTCCAATTCCAACTGTCTCTTGTGGTATGGGCCACTTGAATCTTGGAACGGCTTTAATTTTGGCCTTTTGGGCACTCCACATAGAATGAGTTGGAGAAGGCGAGGAGCTGACAGATGGAGTGGATTTCATAAAGACATCGCAGTGACCCCACACTTTAGGTCAGAACTCGCATCCTCAGCTTTCTAGAGCCCTTAGGAGATTGACCTTGGCACTCGTGAGTACAGCTGGGTAGAGCTGCGCACCCGACGGCTCGGCTCGACTGGATTGACTCTGACTCATCTAACTCATTTACACCTGACTCAACTTGAACCAAATGGGTGAGTCGTCCAAACCGAACTCAAATCGACTCAAGTCTGAGTAACCCACACCCAAATCCATAGCTCAGCTGGCAACCTGAGTGGAGATACCTCGTCTCAACACTTGAGGTCTTGGCATCGAGCCCTAGCGGGGGTGGCTAACATGGAGTGTGTGTATTGACATGGGTGTGAATTAACAAGCTAACCTAAAAAGAAAAAAAAAGAAAAAAAAAGTCTAAGTTACCCAATAACTTGACCCAAAATCCAATCTAGTCGGATTCGATTCGATACGAAACCTGACTCAATTTGGATTTGGGTATATTTATAAAAAAAAAAAATCATAATTTTTATTCTAACTACTCTAACCCTACCATTGCACCTGACCACGACTCAATCCCAAAATCTCTCTCCCTCCCTCCATCATCCTCATTCTCTTCCATTTTGGACAGTTTAATGTTAGATAGATAGTATGCTTTTATATAACATATTTAAATGCACATACCTGATCTGCGCTCCATCTCTCCATTTCTCTCTGGATATGTTTCTTCCTTTTTATTTCTCATGTCAAATATCTTCACATTGCTTAGATATTTGACACAATAATGAAATGGACGATCAACTTATTTGGAAAGATATGAGAAGATGCTGCCGGAATTTTAGTGTAGGTGTTGAAATAAGAATATGAAAGTATTACAATTTATCTAACTTTGGATGAGTGACTAATTTAGAGTTTAGTATCTAGTGCTACTCTAATTTAGTGTCTTTCAATTAGTAGATGACTAGTGAGGAATTTTTTAATACTCCTAGCAGTTTGTCAGTCACTTCACCAATGATATTGGAAGAAGGATTAGGTCTAGAAGATGAAGAGATGTCCATTAATATTAGTACCTCACAGTCATAAAGTTTAGTAAAAGCAAAAAAAAAAAGATCTATAGTGTGGGAAGATTTTGAAGAAGTAACCTTAAAAAACGGCGCAATGAAGATACAATGCAAGCACTGCAAGGCTCAATATGCTAAACAAGTAGATGAGTCAACCATAACTATGAAGAAACACCTTTTAAAGTGTCATAAAAAAGTGAGAAGTCAGACCTCAGGCCAACATATACTTTCATTTACTCAATCTTTGGTTTATCCGTCGCAAGGTACGTTATCCACATACAAGTATAACAGAAACCATGTGAATGAGTTGATGGCCAAATTTATTATTGTTAATGAAAAATTATTTCAGATGGTGGAGAATCCTTTTGTCGAATTAGCAAGAGGCCTTAACTCCAGATACAGGAAGGTCTCCCTTACAACAATAAAGAAAGTGTGCATGAAGATGTATGCAAGTGAGAAGGTCAAGTTGAAAGTACAGTTGGAATCGCTTTTCCGAATCAGCCTGATATCAGATTTGTGGACGATATCCAATCAACAAAAGGGATATATGTCACTAATTGCCCATTATGTTAATGCCGAGTGGAGGCTTTGCAAAAGAGTTATAAACAAAATGGGTATATGTCACTGACTGCCCACTACGTTGATGCCGAATGGAGGCCACCGATGACTTGTATTTTGGTGGAAAAATATTTTATGTTAGGTATTGTGCTCACATCCTAAACTTGATTGTATAACATGTGCTTAAAACAATTGAGGTAAAGATTAAAAATATAAGAGAGTGTGAAGTACATACATGGATCATCTTCACTATTAAATACATAGAATAAGATCATAAAACGGTTGAATTTGTTATCTCAGAGAATGATGAAGCTGGATGTCATGACACGTTAGAATTCAACTTACGAAATATTGGATTTAACGATAACTTTTAGAGATGTATTTTCTCACTATGCGAACCATAATAGTGCGTATTAATGGTTGCCTTCTAATGATGATTGGACAAGAGCTGAAGTAGCTTGTAAGTTCCTTTTAGTTTTTTTACGACACAATGAAGATCTTTTTAGGAAGCAAGTATATCCAACAACAAATATATTTCTGCCAGAACTTTGAAGAGTAAAAGATGTTTTGTACAGAAGCTATTGTGGACTAGACTTTATACAATTAATGACTTTGGGAATAACTGTTGCAGTCGTTCTTGATACTCGATACAAGATGGTCATGGTTATATTCATTTTTAAAAAGTTATATGGTGAGAAGAGTTCCATTGAAGTCGATAAGATTCCTGATGCTGTTGAAAATTTGTACAATCTCTATGTAGAAACTTTAGGAGCCGCAAAAGGCAATACTGTAGGACAGACTCCTCCATTGGGTTCTAGTTCTAGCATTGATGTACATTGAAACACGATCGGTAATTTCATGTCTTTCATTGCACAAGTTGAGACTCAAATGCAGACAACCCAAATAGAATTCAACCATTATCTTAAGGAGCCAGTTGTAAAGTATAAAGGCGAAGAATTTGATCTTTTAGACGGGTAAAAGTCGAAAGCTCTTGAATCACAGTATGCTGTGCTCTCGTTAATAGCACAGGACATATTATCATTTTCAATTTTAACCGTCGTGTAAGAATCTACTTTTAGTACGGGGAGTAGGATTATAAACAAGTATTGAAGCTCACTTACACTAGAATTAGTTAAAACTCTCATTTGTACATGGGATTAGTCGTGTCTGATCTAGAAAAAAGTTAACTCTGTTGATGAAGAGTTCAAGAAAGAAGATAGTAAAAAGCAGGATGAGACATTACCTGTAACAATTGCACGAAGCAAGATGAGACACCGCCTTCTATTTCTCTTACATTTTATTACGATAATTCAATGGTTATTATTTGTGGACTTGAATTGTATCATTTGATGGGTAAGTGGATATTTTCTATGCTTATCACTTATCAACTTATATATTTTAATATTTATTTTTTATATTTTTTTCTCTTTTCATTTATGCTTTAAATGGTTTCTTAAATCTCAAATGGTTGGTCAATTGCGTTTATTTATCTTTATTCTTTAATTATTTATGCTACATCAGCCTAACCAAATATATTTTCTTTTAAAATACAAACTTATAAATATGTCATCGGAAGATGATCCATCGATGGATATTTGGGATTATGGAGCCCAAGTCTACTCCCAAGACGAAAGGATAAAGTTGCAATGCAAGTTATGTGGAAAATAATTTGTAAACAAAACAAATTAGTTAAAATTACATTTGGCTTGTCGGGGAGGAGACGCTGCCCTATGTAGCAAAGCTCCTCAGAAAGTTTGAGATTTATTTCGAGTCATTCTCGACTCAAATATAAAGGCTTTTACCACCCCTTCTCCTACAACCACTACTAGCCATATAAGATATATAAAGTAGGCCTATCATAATTGAAGAAGGGTTAAGTAGAAGAATTGTCCCCACAGTTAGTAAAGAAGAAGAGGATAGGCTATAAACGAAACAAGAATAACATGATTATAAATAAGTTGTAAAACAAAGCTTGAAATTAGCATCCAGGATCATACAATAACATAAATCCCCCCGAGACAATATGATGCTGAAACAGGCACGAGTATGAGACATAAGCCAAGATATAAATCATCAAAGTTTTTAAAAAGTCTTGTAGCATTCTATAGGCAATTGGGAATCCCTTACAAATCAAATCATAAAAAGATACTGAAAAAATTTGTTAAATCTACGAATGAGGATGATGGAAAGGCATCTCCACCATCTAATTCAGCAGAGGTAAACAATTATCTTTTAGATACCTCCAGCTTGGACTTAACCCAAAGTTTTTCCATAGTTCAAGTCATAAAAAGAAAACTAAAGGATGATTCTGGCGACGAAGGTGGAGGAGGGGGTTACTATTATGGACAAGTTTACTTAGGTTACACGCCATAAATGCATTCATTATATAGAGGTTATTGAATAAATGAATGGTTTATTAGTTTGTATGTGGAACTCCATTTGATATTCTGAACATATTTTTGATTTTTGATAATATTTATTTATTTTGTTCATTTTATGGACATGGTTTATTTACTTTTGATTTCAAAACTGGATCAAGTCGGGTTAGCCCTAACTTTGTTTGACTTGACTCGATGCCCAGCTCTAGGACAAGTCTTCTTTACATCGCAACATGCAACAAATGCAATCGGGCTCATTTTATTTTTTGCATCGCTAATCTCATACCAAAATGGGAGAGGAAAGGAGAAGTGATATAAAAATGTAGGCTTGTTTCATACACATGATTTTGATCATTGAAACATTTGTGGCATATCCAAGAGTGCTTTTAAGCGATGCCTGTATTTTGAACAGGGCAGGTTGTCGATTACTTTTAAATCATTTATTCTTTTTTGTACACAAGTGAGCCACTTAATGATCGCACTGAGCCCTTCACGACTAGTATAGTCTGAACACCCCAGGGCTAGATTTTTAAGCATGGGCTTAGCCCTCGAGTCAAGTGTTTGAGCCCAAGCCCTAGAAAGCTAGCCCGACGACTCGATCCAACTCGACCCGACTCGGTACTTCTGACCGGGTCTAACTTGGTCCGAATTAGTTCAGGCCAGATTCAAACTTGGATCGGGTCATGCATCTTGGACTCGGTACCGAGTCGGGTCGAGTTTGGGTTAGGCCTGTTTCAAAACCGTATCAAGTCGGGCCAGCCCTAACTCGGTTCGACTCAACTCGACCACTCGGTTCAGATCGACTCACCCACTCGGTTCGGATCAAGTCGGGTTCTAAACGAGTCGAATAAGTTGAGTTTGCCGAGTCGAGTTGTCCAGTGCCGAGCTCTACTCGTGAGCATCTCTATGGCCTGTTGATCTATTGCTCGTTGGGCCATTGAGAGCCATAGGCCATATCTTGGCCTTTACATCTTGGTAACTTGATATCCTAGCCTTTTAATCAGTTTAACTTTATCCATTTATTATGTAACAAGTATGCTATTATTGGAAATGTTATTGATGAGGCGAAAGCTATGGACTTATTAAAGACGACAATGGATTCAGATAGGGTGAGGCCAATGTTAGGATTGCCAATAAGCCAGGCTAGCTCAACTCGGGCCAGGCTTGGGCTAGAGTATTAAGACCAAGGACTCACCTAGAGCTTAAAATTCAAGCTCGTTTCTCAATTGAACTAGTTTTCAACCATACACAACAGCTTGAAAACCCAACACGAATTTGGCCCACCCCATTAGGGTTCACAAAGGTGACTTCGTAATATATATAATGTATAAAAATCTTCATTTATGCCATTACACTCATAATTGTTTTGTAGCCTGTGATCGGCCTAAGAAACACCGGGTTTGAGATGGACTATTTTGGCGCTATATGTGTGTGTGTGTGTGTGTGTGTGTGTGTGTGGAAATGGTACTATGAGGTCCACTTCATGGGAAGCTTCCCATGAGGTCAAGCCCATCTTGATATGCAATGGACATCCATTCCATTAATCAAATGCCCCATTCCATCGGAAGTCATGGGCCTAAAAATCAGGCCAATCCATGATGTAGGCAGGCTACACCGCAGTCAACAATTGAGTGTGAATGCTTGACCATTGAAACCTTCCTAATTGTCACACCCCGAAATTCGGTACCCGAGTTGGCTACGCCCGAACCCGAATTTCAGGACTGTGAGTTGACTTTAAACAAAATATACACTACAATCCACATTATTTTCATGATTTTTACAGCAATCAGAGCAATTAAAAGAATAAAAATCATTGTCATTAAATAATGTCCACTAATCAATCCTTGAAAATCTTCTTACATTAATATTTAAAAATAAATAATAATAAAATACATTGAATTTTAATTAATATTTAAATAAATAAAAGGAAAAGTCTTCGATCTTGTCCAATTGACTCTTCATACACAAACCCTGCAAAATAATTTATAAGAGTGTGAGCGCAACGGTTCGTAGGGTCATATCATTCCCAAAATTGAAATTTCTACATCAGCATGTAACGAAGAATATAATATGAAAACTCGAGTCGTAGTGTGTAGTATCGCATGCTGGTAGGGGCCTCGCACCAATGGCCATAACTCACGTTAGTCCCATTCCTAACGTGAGAAGCGATTCCAAGATGATAGACTCCTGATCCCGAATAGTCCCATACCTATTGGGGATCGTAACTCACGAACGGGCACACCAAAACTGTATTTACACATCCACAACTTGAATATAAAAGGACATTAATATTCTACTAATAATAAATGAAATTCTGAAAATGAATTAAAAAAAAAAAAAAAAGCTTTTGATCCGTTTTTGGACTTTACCAAGGCAGAGCACCCGTGCGCCCATTTTAGGGATTAACCCAAGGTAGAGCACTATGACCATTTTGGACCTCCCAGGGCAGGGCACCGTGCATCCAACATTTTAGGGAGTCGGGGCAAAGTACCCATGTGTACATTCACTTAATCTTAAATAAAGAAAATGCAACTTTCATCCTGAAACACTGGTTAGGGATCGAATATTTAGATATGACACTTCCTGGAACATGAGCCAGGAGTCGAATGTCCACAATTGCTAAATTTTAAAATGCGGTACAAAATAAACATCCCTTTCGAGAATGACCCGAGTAGAGCACCCATAACAACTTGATCATTTCTAGGGTAGAGCACCCATAACTTACTCATATTTAAAAGAAGGTAGCAATAATCAATTGAATTAATTTCATATATTAATAATAAAAAAAATGCATTTTATTTTACGAGCACCCAAAATCAAATAACTTGAATCAATAATGTGAAATATTAATTAATGGAAATCAAAGTACATACTAATGTAGGCTTTTCAACCGGGAAGATCACCTACCTGATTTAGTGTGACATATCCTATGTATGGCTGGATTAGGCGAGAAGATCTAAGATCGATACAAATGCGGTCCATTCGGCCCGTTAGATCAAGTTCAACTCAATTCAACATAACGTCACTTGGACTAGTAGCACTCGGTAAATATTTTCAATATAAATGATGTCATCCCTACACAAATTATACATGCTAATTTATTAAGATCTACACCAAGGTTTCTAATTCTTTAATATTAAAATATAAGAAAATAACACATTAAATCACTGAGTTGACTCAGTGAGTCGACTCGAATCAAGGCTACTTTAACGTATGAGGTCAAAGGATGGAGAATAGAAACTTAGCTCATAAATGGCTCTAAGTCAGAATCTGAAATCAGTTCGGATGATCAGACCAGCGGGTCATCGGGTTGACTCACTGAGTTAACTCGATGAAACTGCCTGCTTCTCTTTCTTCATTTTATCTTTATCTTTTCTTCCTTTTATAACTATTTTCTTATCTTCTCTGATCTCTCTCAATGTTACTCTCTCGATCCTCTTTCTCTTGTTGATGGAAAGACTGATTTTTGGCACCGTAAGGAAGACAAGGGTCGTCAACGACGAATTTGCAACCAGTGAGTTTTTCTTCATTTTGAGGTTGATGGACGATGTACATTGGTGTATGAAAGATTGTAAGTGCATGACAATGAAGGTCCAATGGATTTTTGCTAGTGGGTTCTTGGTTTAAAAGTTCTACACGTCACGAGCTGTTGACGTGACCTTCTTGGAGTATTTTATAGTGTTGAGGATAATCCCAAAGAATTTTGAATAGCTTAGATGTTGTAATGTGAGAATGATGGAGAAAGAAGTAGGCAGTTATTTTAGATGGTGTGGTCCACCTAAGTTTCAAATATATTTGATTTTTTGCACAACCCAATACCTCAAGGGATCTATTAAATGCATGGCCGAATCTCTCATAAATGCTCACATTATTAGGTGGACATTTCAAATTAGTCCAACCAGCAGTGGATTAAATAGTAAAAAAACAACGGGTCCATGCACACGTAATGCCTCCTCATGAAATACTTTTTAATACCAAGTTGTATGCAGGTACAATAGGAACGCGTGTCAAAGATATGACTTTTGCATCAAATCTGACCCATTAATTAGATGTTATCAAACAAGCCCCACTAATTAGATGCTATCTTCCAAAAATTAGTAAATGGTCCTTGTTACAAGAGCCATACATGTGAATTAAATTTAAACAGTTGAATTTGATTTTTAACTGCTCACTTAAAAAAAAATAAAAATAGAAAGCTTACTTTTTTTGATAGAAAATGTCTAACTATTGATTAAAGAAAAATTATAGTTTACATTCGTCATATACTTAGCTCTCTCTCTCTCTCTCTCTCTCTCTCTCTCTCTCTCTCTCTCTCTCCATCTAACACTCTCCCTCCCTCTATTACATTTTCACGGGGGCTTGGTATCTCTCAACTAGCCCACCATTAATCTTTGATAGGGCCCACCATGATGTGTATGTGAAATCCACTCTGATTATTAGATGTGTAATTGCATGCTGGGCTTAGAGCTAAAAAATCAAGATAATTGTGATTTAGGTGGGCCACACTAAGGAAAATAGTTGGAAGAGAGACATCCACCCTTGATTTTTACAAGGCTTATTGTGATGCGTATGTAAAATCTACTCCAACCATCATATGCCACACCAAAAGCTAGGCTTGGGGCTAAAAAATACGGCCCATATATGATTTAAGTAAGCCATACTAAGAGAAACAATTTGAAGGGTGCGCTTTTCCTTGTATATTATTTCCATCTATGTGATCCCCCACCAAAACTACGAATGTGGCTGATCCACAGGCCCTGAATATAACATGGGGTAACACGCCTGGTGGTTGGGGTGATTTCAGATGAACACTATGGTGGGGTCCACCTAAGCCACTACCCATTTTCTGAAGTGCTGTGTATCAACTCCTCTCCTAACATTTATTAGAATTAATTAATTCCTAAATTAGGTTATTAATTGGACATACAACTATTTGTGTGTGCCCACTCTCTCTCTATATATAATGCTCACCTACTCATGGGTTCTCATGACAATTTGTGAGAACTTTTTAAGAACACATCTCCTGTAATATGAGCCCAAAATCTGAACCGTTCACGTGATGCAACACCCCATAAAACCCTTGGGGCCCAACTTTTACCCTTATCCAAAATTTTGGTAGGCCATGGCAAAAGAGAGACAAATCAAGGGAGGAAACTATTTTCTTTTGCCATGGCCCACCAAAGTGCTCACCAAAGTTTTGGATCAGATGGAAGTCGGGACCCAAGAGTTTCATAGGGTGTTGCATCATATGGATGGTTCAGATTTTGGGCTCATATAATGGGAGATGAGTTTTGACAAAGTTCTCACGAGAACTTGAAGAACTTGTGCGTGGGTGAGCATCTCTCTCTCTCTCTCTCTCTCTCTCTCTCTCTCTCTCTCTATATATATATATATATATATATATATATATATAATGGTATTAAATGGTTCGGGGAGAGGAGTTATCTTACCTCAATGGAAAAGGGGTTGGCGGCTTGGGTGGGCCCACCTTAGTTTAATGTGAAATCCACCCCAACCATGGAGTGCGTGACCCCATGTCAGGCCCAAGGATCGAAGATTAGCACCATCCAACTTAGGTGGGCTACAAGATTGGAAACAATGTATAAGATAAAGCTCACCTCTAAATTGTTTCTCTTGATGTGGCCCACCTTATTACAAACATACCTAACTTTTAGACCTCGAGGCTAAATTTTAGTTTTGATCTAATAGTTGAAGTAGATTTCATATATTCATCACGGTGAACCTTGTGAAATCAAGTGTGGACGTGTCACTCTTAACTATTTCTCTTAGTGTGGCTGTCAGTAGCATTGGTTAGCGTGACCTTCCACTCTAAGCCTTGTTGGAATATTTGGTTGAATTAAATAGACTATTAAAATTCGAGAACCAAAAAAGAAAATAAAATTAGAGATAAAAAACTTATATATTTGAGTCGAGGGGTGACGTGCGTCACTCGGCTTGAAATCGAATTTGCTCCCCTTGGACAGTGTTCCAAGTGCAACATGTTTTCAGAGCAATCAACCTCCAGGATACAACGACTATGACCTGGTCCCAACGGTGCACTCACTGTACGCGGGCTCGAACCACTTGCAGTTTAACCCGAAAGTACTGAGTTGACTTAGCGATGAACTCAATAAAATTCTTAGAAACAGAGAGAGTTTTATAAGAGGAGAGGAGAAAGGTTTTTCGTACTTTTAAAAACAGGAACGGAAGTCCTTATATAGACTCCGAAGTGGTGCATAAGCACCCTTTAGAAAGGGTTAGGTCCGTTGGGTTTAAACCCAATAGATGTGACCAACCAGAACAGACACATCTTTCTGGTTTAAAACGAAAAAGCGCAAGTGCAAGTATACTCTCGCAACTAAAGTCTCGCGAGTACCTATACATACACACCCATGCGAGTACACTCGCACCGCACCGCACCCGCCCCGGCGCCCACTCCCAGCTCGTCCCGTCCCGTCCCGCATGCGCATACGGACTCGGACTCGGCTCGGCTTGGCATGCGTGCCTGTGTGTGGTCAATAGCATAGATTAGAGCTATTAGCATAGCCCCCTCCATAGGACCAAATTTACATACCCTTGAATGAGGCTCAAGCCACAAGGCAAAAACTCTATCTTATATACAAGATATTTTCCTTTGTCAAATCCAATGTGGGACAAAACTCATAACTCAAAAACACTAAAAATTTCAAATGTAGAGGGAAATCGAAAAATTTGAAAATCAAAATTTTAATGTTTATTTTGAAACAAAATACAACAATCCCCCACATGTTTCAAAATAAAAACTCTTTCGGGTTAAAGTGTAATAATTGTGTAATGGTGCTGGTGTCACCATAGACTTGAACCGACATTAGAGTAAGCAAGATAGGTCTATAGGAATCAGGTGACACCATAGTCGTGAATATGAATCCTTTTAATGTAAATCGCAAGTACATGCCACTCACACAACTCTTTCTCTGCAAGTGATTTTGCGGTTCGGTGCGTTTCGGCCATACACCATTATCTGAATTTTATGAGTGCTATAGAGAATTCACCTACATTCTCATAGGAAGCGACCTTCACCTTCACACCCATATATGTGAATTCCATCAAGTGTATGCAACAACTGTATACACTACCAAATATATGACTATGAATTCATTAAGAGTTCTAAAAAACTCATCCTTTTGCGTTGCTGCTCGCACTGTACACCATAGAAGGAGCTCATATAACTCAGTGCAATCGTCTACCTCGTGTTTTGTTGTTTACCCATTGAACCTATCTGAAGGGATCTCCACTTGTATAGGTTGGGTTGCCGACACTAATAGCTCATATATTAGGTCCAGCCCCATTCCCTTCGATGTATCATTGACTAACCTTTTAGATAGTCCTTTGGTTAGAGGATCTGTTAGATTTTTTTTCTGACCTCACAAAGTTAATAGAAATGACTCCATCATGCAATATGTGTTCCACTACGTTGTGTCTGAGTCTAATATGCCTGCCTTTTCTATTATATATTTTACTCTTTTCTTTCGCTATAGCTACTAGACAGTCACAATGAATAGACACGGCCGATACAGGCTTTGGCCACAATGGTATATCAGTTAAGAGATTTCTAAGCTACTTGGGTTCTGATCCATCATTTTCTAAAGCAATTAACTCATATTCCATTGTTGACTGAGCGATACATGTCTGGTTGGTAGACTTCTAAGAGACTGCTTCTCCACCCAAAGTGAAGATATATCCACTAGTGGATTTTGTCTCATTTGAATCATTGATTCAGTTAGCATTACTATATCTTTCTAATACAGTAGGAAAACTATTACAATGTAAACCATAGGCCATACTGCCTTTTAGGTATTTCAAAATCCTAGACAAAGCATTTCAATGCTCTTTTCCAGGGTTATGAGTATATTTACTTAGCCTTCTTACTGCAAAAGTTATGTCTAGTCTAATGCAGTTTGTTAGATACATGAGGTTATCAATTATTCTGGAATACTCTAATTGAGACATTATTTTCTGTATTTTTCATGAGAGTCACACTGTAATCATAAGGTGTATTGATAGGTAAATAGTCAAAATGGTTAAACTTTCTCAATAATTTCTTAACGTAATGCGATTGTGATAATATAATAATATCATCTTTCCTAGTTACTTCAATACCCAATATTACATTAGCATCTCCTAAGTCTTTTATGTCAAATTTAAATGACACGAATTTCTTAGTTGCAACAACTAATTTAATATTAGTTCCAAAAATAAGCATGTCATCAAAATAAATGCATATAATAACATAATCATTTACAGGAATTTTACTATATACACATCTATCTACATCATTTATATGATAATCGTTTGATTTTAAAACACCATCAAAATTTTCATGCCATTGTTTAAGACCTGTTTTAAACCATATAGCGATTTAATTAGTCTTCATACTTTATTTTCTTTACTTGATATCTTATAACCCTCAGGTTGCTCCATATATATTTTTTCTTCTAAGTTTTCATTTAGGAAAACCGTTTTAATGTCCATCTGGTGTATCACCAGTTTATATATGGAGGCTATCACTATTAATACCCTAATAGTTGTAATCCTAGTTACATAGGAATATGTATCAAAATAATCTATTTTTCCTTTTGTTTAAAGCCTTTCGCTATCAACCTAGCCTTAAACTTATCAATAGTTTCATCTGATTTTAATTTCTTTCTAAACACCCATTTACAGCCTATTGGTTTGTTTTCAGGTGGTAGGTTTACAAGTTCCTAAGTGTTATTAAATATAATAAATTCCAACTCATCATAAATTGTTTCCTTCTAAAAGGTTGTATCTGAAGAGTTAATTGCTTCTGTATAGGTTGTAGGATCATCTTTTACTAAGAAGGTGAAAAAACTACCTCTTACGTTAATTTCTCTTCTAACCCTAATACTTTTTCTTGGTTGTATCTCTTCTATTACTTTCTCGTAAACACTTTTACTTGTAGATGCGATATCTAATTCATTAACTTCTTCTATTCCTATAGATTTAGATTTCATAGGGAATACGTTCTCAAAGAACTCTGCATCCTTAGCTTCTATAATTGTATTATGATTTAGAATATTATCTTTAATATTTAAAACTAGAAACCTATAGGCTGCACCTGTAGTCTTGAGAACTTATCATACTTGATGTGAACGATATACGTGAAGCAGCACCTCATGAAACCCAGGGGCCCAATTTTTTTACTTTAATCCAAAACTTTAGTGGGCCATGAAAAATGAAAACAATTTTCTCTCTTAATTTGCATTTCTATTTCCTATGGTCAACTAGAATTTTAGATCAGAGTGAAAATTTGTCCTTTGGGTTTCATGAGATTTGCATCACATGGACCGTTCGGATTAGACACCCATGACACGTGAGCTACGGTGCCCACGTGCGTAGGTGAGCATGACTCTCTCTCTCTCTCTCTCTCTCTCTCTCTCCCTCTTTATATATATATATATATATATATATATATATATATATATATATATATATATATATAATCCATTACATGAACAATTTGGATGATTGAAACATAATCCATTCTAGTGGTTGTCATTAAACAAGACATTAATGTTGAACTGCAACCACTTGCAGGTGTCTTTAAGCCGTCCACTTGATGGTTGGACCACACCATTCATCACTGGCCCATACCTAGATTTCAAGCCTGGGCCAGCCCAGGGCCCCCAACCTAGAGCTATAGGGCAGGGCCGGGCCACACCAAACAACCATAGGAGAAATTGAGAAAGTGATTTGACACATTTAACAAAGTGAATATGTGTGAGATGAGGATCAGTCAAATGGGTGGGATGAGAGCATTTCAGTTCCTACCATACAAATTCATAAAAGAGAAAAATAGAAAGCTCTGACAAGCTTACACGCCTGTGCAATAAAGCTCATGCACACGCCACATGTGCCAGCATGGCAAATGGGTGCTAGATCCAATTCCATCCATCAGGTTGGTCTGACCTTCTACATTTTTTTTTCCCAAAAATAAATCTGGTCCACTAAGCATGTGGACCCCAGTATTAGTAAAGGTGGATGAGTTTGAAAGCCTCAACCAGGTTTTTCTGAGCCGTAGATTTTTTGTGCAAATTGCAGCCCACCTGACCAATGGATCAACCCAATTCTTGGGACAGGGTATCAATATAGTGGTGCCATTCTAACTGATGGATTAGATCTCACACTTATCATGCCATGATGGCACGTGTAGCATGTACGTGAGCTTTATTGCATAAACGTGTGGGCTTAGCCAAGCTCTATAAATAAAATCATCCCCCAAAACACACCGAATTTTACATACATCTCTCTCTCTCTCTCTCTCTCTCTCTCTCTCTCTCTCTTCGCTACGATGACCCACTGATCCAATCGGCCTCATCTTCCAGATCATCATTCTTCATGAACAGACCTAACCGTTCCAACGGGTTCAAGTAGCAACCGTCGATGGCCATGGCCATCATGGGTTGATGGTGATTCGGCTGAGAATACACCAGCATCTCGAGATCTTTAAGTATCTCTTGGTTCTCATCTATATCAACGGTCTTTTCCATCTGAATGCATGCATGAAGCAGCAAGACAAAAAGATCACTTTCACAAACCTAAAAATAGATCTTTTGAGATGAAGAGAAAATAAATGGATAAAGGCTTGCCTTTTGCAGTGCTATGCGAGCTGCTTCTCTTTCTCTCTCCCGCTGCATTTTTAACCTGGCTTCCGCTCTCATACGTGCAGCTTCAGCAGCTCTAACTTGTGCTTCCATCCTTGCCTTTACTGTTCAGTTATTCAGTAAGACAAGTAAATTAAAGCCATTCAGCAACATGGACTGTACATTTCTGTCCTTGACAATACAGCAACATACAGCTATTCCGTACCATGATTTTCTACTCTCAGGAATAATTCAAACTAATGAAGCATTCACAAAATAAAAATAAAATCTAATATGTGTTTGTCAGTATCGTTTACAAGGGGCCAAATTATAGGTAATTTTCCTAATATGCACAGTACGGTGTGCCGTAACAGCTGTTATGTAAAGGTAAGGTTGCAACTGTTGCATGTTACGGGGTTGTAATGGCCATTACAGCCCATTACACTCTCCGTAATGACCGCATAACAGTCCATTACAGGGCCAATACAAGTTTTTCAGTTTTTTTTTTTTTTTTTCAACAATAAAAAAAGAGAGACCATAATGACCGTTACAGCCCGTATCATAAAGGTAACAATGGTGGCTGTTACGTCCACTGTTACCATTACGGAATATCTTGATGCAAACATGTTGGAAAACCTGAAAATTCATACTTGAAAAGTCTGGTCGAGTTAGACTCAAAGATAGCCAAAAACTAGAAAACACACAAAAAGTAAGAACTCGGTAATTAATAAGGGATGACTGCAGTGGTCCCAAGGTGCAATGACACCCTTGTGCATCTGGTGCTTTTAGATGCCATGGATCTTCTAAAAAACTGGACCACCCATTAAGTTCGGTCGCCATGAAAGTCTGGCACCAACTGGAGGAATTTTTCCATCTGATCAATGTCAAACAAAAACGAACGTTTTGGATTTAGGTCCAATAATCAAAGTGAATGGTCCATTCGATAGAGTCCACTTTGGATAACGTCTCCGAGTTAGATTCAGCTTGGCAAGCCTATGGTTATATAGACGGAGAGGCCAATGTTTGGAAGGTTAGCATCCTCCAATCAATGTGATTTGAGCTTCTTCACCGCGTGTGTGAAAAGTAGGCTGAACCTAATGGGCAGTCCATATCAATAAATAGACCATCTGCATCTCTAAAAGTGAGAGGAAAACTAACCATTTGCTCTAAAAGCTCAAACTAATAGAGTGTGGCAAATCAATCCCTTTATCTCACAGCCCAGGCCCACATCCCATGGGTTAGGTCCTTATCCAAATCCCCCTCGTGGGCCCCACATCACATGGGTTCCGCATTATACGAGCCACCCACCTCACATGGGTGGGGCCCACATCACACGAGCCACTTGCCTCACACAAGCCGCCCACCCCGAGTGTGCCCCTGCATCCCACACACGGGCCACCCACCCCGAGTGTGCTCCCGCATCCCACAAGCCACCCCACTCGAGCACGCCCATCCTGAGTGTGCCCCCATATCTCACAGGCCACCCTGAGTGTGCCCCCGTATCTCATAGGCCACCCCACTCGAGGCCGGTGTGAAAATACCCCTGCATTAATCACCCTCGGCGAGGAGTCTCGAACATGAGACCTCCTGCTCTGATACTACTTTGACGCAGGATAACTAACCATTTGCTCTAAAAGCTAGAACTGATAGAACATGGCAAATCAATCATTTTATCTCATAGCTCAGGGCCCACATGTCATGGGTTAGGTCCTCAGCCAAACCCCTTGTGGGCCCTACATCACATGGGTTTTGCCTCACACGGGTCACCCACCTTGAGTGTGCCCCCGCATCCTACAGGCCGCCCCACTTGAGCCCGGTGTGAAAATGCCCTTGCATTAAAAAGCCTCGGGGTGCACAACGACAACGAGCATCAATGTGCCTTGGGACCACATGAGCTTCTACCATCTAAAACCATGCAATTTTCTAGGGCTTTGGATGCCTTCGATACTTGATTTGTAACCTATGTAATTTGGAAAAGGGCAACATTGGGCTTTTATAGTCGAATTTGCCCATGCATCTGTATGACTGTATACAATAATGGAACATTATATTTTAATAGTATATTCTAATTAGTTATATGCTAAACAATAACAAACCTAGTCATTTTGTTTTTTGAGAGGTAACGCTACTAGGGATTGAACCCTGGATCACTCACACACACACAACCCTGTCTCTACCACAGCTCATGCAATCAATTTTTATACATACCTTTAAAAAAATCATTTATTTATACATGAGAAGTTATTATTTGTATATGATCAGATAATAATAGCAAAAAAAAAGAGGTTCCTATATGAGTCGTCTAAGAATGTTGAACACAGAAACAGAACCACCTTGGCACTTTTTCTTGACAGGTGATAAGAGATTTTATTGAAAAGGAGAGAGAGGAGTCGAAAGGCTGTTACAAAGCAAGCACATTACAAAATAAATCCAACCAACAAGAAGGAAATCTTTCTGGCTTTGGAGAGCTATCTCGGACACCTCTACCCAGGAGCAAACAAGATATTTTACTCTTGATATGGTCATCAGGACCAGCACACTTTATTATTAAAAATGTGGCTGTTCCTCCCATTCCAAACAGCCCAAAGGATAGCTACAAAGCAAAGACCCCAACATAAACCGTTTTCACCAAGAAAATTTCACTCTCCAAGATGCCACAAGCTGCTCAATGGATGAATGCATCACCCACACCATATTGAACTGTTGAAGGCACCAATGCCAAATAGCCATCATGTAGAGAGATGAATGAAAAAATAATGGACCATTTCAGATCCCTAAGGCACATGGAGCATCCATTCTAACCAGTATGAAGTTCCTTCTGCATATAGTCAAAATGCAGTCTCGACCCGCTAACCAAGAAAATGCAATCACCCAGAACGGTAACGGTAGTTATAACAGCCACCGCCATTACTATGGTGTCAGGCTTCTTCTTTTTGAGAAAACCCATCTCGGCCCCGTAATGGACTGTTACAGGGCCGTTACGGGTCAATTTTTCCATAACGTCTGCAACGACCGTTACGACCTTGTAACGCGTAATGGTTACCTAATGCAGGACATGAAAATTTAAATATGCTATGCAAGATTCCAGGATTTAGATCATACTAGTTGAGAAACAATCACAGAAAATTCCACATCCCACATCAAGTCAAGCACTCAACAAGGGAAATCTATGCGGGTCCAGGCCTACACATACTAGGGCTAAATCAATTAAAGTTTAAACCAAACAATGCTCAAAGGAGAGTAAATTCATCCATACATGCACATAAATATTTCCCCAATCCAAGGGATTCACAGGTTTCAATTCAGAGAACCCTAGAGTTGAAGAAAAGGGCATATAAGTTGGGACTTAGGACAATCTAGGGTTAGGGTTAGGGAAATCAGGTGGGAGATGAGTGAAAGAGAGGAGAGAGAAGACCTGTAGCCAGTCCGCACGTGTGGACAGTGTGCAGGGCTTGACGCACGTGCGCTGGTGGCTATCCGCATGTGTGGGGCCCACGAACCCAAAAACCGCCACCTTGGGTCTGGTCGGCCAGGGCTGGGCCACACACCCACCAAGTTTCGGCCCGATCCGATGTCCGGTCCGTGCGTGGTGTTCCGCTGAAGTTTTAGCCCTCCCGTAGGGCCAGATTCTAGAAATCTGCTGTAGAAATGGGTTGGCTGCAAAATAACTGTAGATTTGAAGGTTGGATGATTGTAGGATTAGGCGAATATGGATGGTAGGAGATGAGGGCGATTTTGGATGGGTGTGGCTTCGCACCATGGTAGTAGCCCTTCGTAGAAGGGAGGGCTTCACACCCAATTAGGTTTTCACAACTCAGAAAGGAGCAGGGAAACACAAAATTTTTATTCCAATCATTAATGAGAAAAAACCCTACAAGGGGTGCCTATTTATAAGAAAACCTTATACCCCAAAAAGCCGCACTATGTGCGCATCCTATGATTTAGAGACGAAGTAATCACAAATAACAACTAATCAAAACAATCTAAACCGTCCATGACGTTCCTAACAACAATAATAACCAAAACTCAAAGTACTAGATCATCTCAAATACTGGACCACGATCATGAGATCCCATGGTGGGATTCACATGATGATCGGGTCGACTCCAAGGAACCAAAACATAGTCCCCTAGCTAGGGGGTCCCCCTTGGATGTCGTCATCGATCTAGATCGATGGTGGGGCCCTCCTCCATGCGTACATGCATAAGGGGGCGTGCGTGTGCGCGTGATGTCCCCATCAACTCTCCCCGGCTGCAAAGATTTCACCACTGGCAAAACAAAACTCCTGAACTGCTTCAAGATGTCAGGATTAAGTCTCTGAAGCTCCTCCTCAGTGAGCCACGTACTGTCCGAAACTGGGCGTGACTTCCACTTAACCAGGTACTCATGAAACCCGCCGTCCGACGTTGATACTATCTGATAGTCCAGAATATCCTCTATCTCCTCTTTGAGTGTAGGAATGGTTGGTATGAGAGGTAGAGGCTGAGAAGAGGGGTCGGGAAGAGGCCATGGATCAAGGGACAGGTATGGAGAATCAGGATGGTTGGGCGAAAGGCTGAACAATGTATCGGTGGTCCCCTGAAAAGCAACTAGATCCTCCACATTGAATGTGAAACTAATTCCCATGGAAGGTGGAAGATCTACCACATACGCAGTGAGACCGTTTCATTTTATAATTTTAAATGGTTCAGCGCTACGCGCGTGTAATTTACGAATGGCTCCCTGAGGGTACCGCTCGGGCCTGATGCGGAACATCACAGAGTCCCCTACATTGAATTCCTTGAAACGTTTATGCTGGTCTGCAGAAAATTTGTAATGTTCATTACTAATAGTGATCTTTCCCTTGATTTCTTGATGCAATGAATGAATGTGATGCGCAAAGGACTCTGTAAACTCTGGTGGCCTATGGGACTGACATAGGGACAAAATCAATAGGCTTCTTAAGTTTATACGTCCCAAACTGAATGAGAACAACATCAAACCAAAATGTGTCTTTATATGATTCAAACTGAATAAGAACAAGACAACGGTGTGAGACTGGAATGGAAGTTTCATCAACCTAAGACACTCTATAGGGTTGAGGATGGGCTTTAAGTTTCAAGCCCAGACGGCTCACAGTGCCAGTTGATGCCACGTTGGCACAACTATTGCTATCCACGTTCATCTTGCAGCTCTTATCACCACATTTTGTGTTAGTATCGGAGATCGTGTTGAGGCGCCAATCGTCGGTATTCTCTGCTTATGCAAAGGCGCAACGCATAACCGCAAGGGTCGCAGACGCTTGCGCTCCCTCTTCCTTATCACTAGGGGCTTCTGCTGGCTCATATTCTTCCTCCTCACCGTTACTTTTTGGGGGCACTACTTCTACTTGCCTCTCAATAAGGAACACCTTGGTGCCCTCTTTCGTGCCACACTGGTAGGCAAAGTGACCAAACCCCTGACATCTAAAACACCTAGTCGTCTCGCTTCTGTGCGAGCTAGATCCAACAACTTCTTTACCCTTATCATCTTTGGGCCTAGACTGAGAGCTACTGAAAGGCTTATACTGATATCCAGTGCCAGGTTTATCCCCAGAAGGGTTGGCCTTAGCGTTAGAATCACGAGACTCAAACCGCCTTCCCACAGATGCTTTTAGGTATTGCTCTACCTCCAACACTACTTGATACATCTGTTCAAGAGTGTCAATGTCCTTGGTGAGCAACTCTCTCCTAATGTCAGAACGGAGGCCCGTCTTAAATCGAGCAAGAGTACGGGGTCCTTATCAACTTTACAACGGGTCAAGTACTCTTCGAACTTTTCAATGTATTCAGCAACACTCATGGAACCCTGTCGAAGAGACTACCATTCCTCAACCAACCTCAAGTGATAAGAAAAAGGGAGGTATTTTTCCTTAAGAGTTTCTCATTTCTCCCCAATGGACTATTGAGAGCTCCCTCGATCTTTCTTTCTTTCGCTATACAGTAGCCCAAAACCTCTTTGCTTGGCCAACAAGCTTCATCTTGGCGAATTGAACTCAACGAGTATCCGAATGTCATACCATTCAAAATAGTGGTACATATCCGCCAACCAATCTAGAAAAGCTTTAGGGTCCAAGTGGTCATAAACGTAGAGGTATCTACTTTAACTCCCTTAAAGAGTTATGCATCGGGGTCATAGTGGTCTTGATGTCCCTCGCGGGGTGGATGCATGGGTGTGCGCCCATGACCGATTCCTTGGCTACTTCCATTCCTTGGTCTATCTTCCTGACCACCTGCCTGAGATAGGGCATCTTCCCCAATGGTGGGGTTTGCCCGGGCGGAGGTCTCTAATTGGGTAACGCGCACATTAATTTGTTCAAGGCGATGGTCAATGCGTTGTTCCAAGTACTTACCCAAAGACTCAAAACTGTTAGGTTAGGTTGTCCATTGATTCTTGCAATTGCTCCATGTTTAGCATAGGGTGCAAACCAAAACCACGACCAGTACACGTGGGCATACAACTACTCCTCAACTCAAAGACCCTCTAACACAACCATATGCGTCTAAATGAGACTAAATGATTTTACAAGACTCCATGATGAGAGTTAATAAAAACTAAATGTGAATAGACTAAACCCTAAACATGCAATGCATTCCCCTATAAAAACCCTAAGCTCTGATACCAAATTTGATGTAGGACATGAAAATTTAAATATGCTATGCAAGATTCCAGGCTTTAAATCATACTAATTTAAAAACAATCACATAATTCCACATCCCACATAAAGTCAAACACTCAACAAGGGGAATCTATGCGGGTCCAGGCCTACACATGCTAGCACTGAATCAATTAAAGTTATAGAATAAACAATGCTCAAAGGAGAGTAAATTCATCCACACATGCACATAAATATTTCCCCAATCAAAGGGATTCACAGGTTTCAATTCAGGGAACCCTAGAGTTGAAGAAAATGGCATAAAAGTTGAGATTTAGGACAATCTAGGGTTAGGGTTAGGGAAATCAGGTGGGAGATGAGTGAAAGAGAGGAGAGAGAAGACCTGTAGCCAGTCTGCACGTGTAGACAGCGTGCAGGGCCTGACGCACGTGCGCTGGTGGCTGTCCTCATGTGTGTGGGGCCCATGAACCCAAAAACCGCCACTTTTGGTCTGGCCAGCCAGGGTTGGGCCACACACCCATCAAGTTTCGGCCCGATCCGACGTCCAGTCCGTGCATGGTGCTCCACCGAAGTTTTAGCCCTCCTGTAGGGCCAGATTTTGGAAATCTGCTGTAGAGAAGGGTTGATTGCAAAATAACAGTGGATTTGAAGGTTGGATGACTGTAGGATCAGGCGAATATGGATGGTAGGAGATGGGGGCGGTTTTGGATGGGTGTGGCTTCGCACCACAGTAGTAGCCCTTCGAAGAAGGGAGGGCTTCACGCCCAATTAGGTTTTCACAACTCAGAAAGCAGCAGGAAAACGCAGAAATTTTATACCAATCATCAATGAGAAAAAAACCGTACAAGGGGTGCCCCTATACCCCAAAAAGCCGCGCCATGTGCGCATCCTATAACTTAGAGACGAAGTTATCACAAATAACAACTAATCAAAGCAATTTAAACCGTCCATGACGTTCCTAACAACAACAATAACCAAAACTCAAAGTACTATATCATCTCGAATAGTGGGCCACGATCATGAGATCCCATGGTGGGATTCACATGATGATCGGGTCCACTCCAAGGAACCAAAACACAGTCCCCTAGCTAGGGGGTCCCCCTTGGATGTTGTCATCGATCCAGATCGATGGTGGGGCCCTCCTCCTTGTGTACGTGCATAAGGGGGTGTGTGTGTGCGCGTGATGTCCCCATCATTACCACTGTTACCGTTAACCGTTTTGGAATACCTTGCTTGGAGGGGTTTTCAATCTCCAAATACAGTCCGTCGGGCATATTGGGTTGTCATCACCTTTCATCCAATTATACAAGGATTTTACCGAAAAAAGCCCCAAAAGATTCCCACCTCCAAATTATTGTTGTACGAAGCGTGAAGCGAAGCGACCACAAATTCGGGTGCGGGAATGGGGAATCTTCTCTTTTAAAATGAAAGCAAGCATAAATAAGTAGGAAGTAGGAGTGAGAGGGAGAGTTCAAAGCGAGGATTCAAAGTAGGAGCAGCACCAAGTTAGAAGGATTCTGCAAGTGAGCTCCATATCACTCTATCCCCCCTCGAGGGGTCTAAGGACACCATAGAAAGTCATTGTTCAACAGCCTTAGGAATTCTGCCCACTTGGCCTCCAAGAAATTCTGTCTCGATACAGGGGACCAACTCATTTCCCCAACACACCAGCATAGTCACCTTGGCTCTAGGATTTACGGAAATGGAAAATAGGCGACTAAAGGTATGGTGGAATCTCCACTCTAGAGGTTGTCCCAAAAAAAGAATTGAGTGCTCATCACCTACTTCGAAGGTCATAACCCTAAAGACTAGCTGTTCTATTGAGGTGATGCCCTTCCAACATCATGCTGGCACATCACAGTTTCAAAAGGTGACAAATGCCATGTCATTGTTACATAGCACATGACATTTTATTTTTTTTTTTGAAAGATGAGGAAAATATATTAAGAAAACAGAGGGAGAAGGAGATCCTCTCCTAACAACAAGAAAAGAAAAGAAAAAAAACAACGGCATAGCACATGACTTATGGATCAATTCTTGAGAAATAAATGAATAATGTTCTCACAACTCCCAATATCCATGATCATTTCACTTATCTTTCGATCAGATCAGTAGTGGGTATGAAATATGTTGGTAAGCAACCTGGCTATGGTGCCCAAGGAGTTGTGATCACACAAAGGATGACCAAACTCTTATTCTGGTCAGCATCGAGTTCTTCAACCATGTTCTGTTTGTTTGGTGCTTAATCATATACAGTGTACAAGCTAGTAAGTGAACAAGTGCCTCATCTTCTCCAAATTCACATCATCATCTCTGCTTTGGTCATTCATTGGATCAGCTGCATCCACACTTGCACATCAAAAGAACTTGATACTATGACCTTCTAGAGACATTAGCCACACTCCTACTGTCCTACATGTAACTCCACCTCCCTCCACAACAGGATCCAGCCATCAGAGTGAATTTGTGGATTTGTTTCCAAGAGTGCCTCCCCACAGAGCACTAGGTTTTGATGATTGGACAACCCCTATCTCCCATTTCCTCCACATAGTCCCTTGATTTAATTGTCTTCGACTTTCACTGTTAGTTGATAGGTTCTGGATCATTGACATTCACAAGAGAATGCATAGAAACTTGATCTTCGGTCAGTGCTCATAGGCGCTTTTCATACCTCGTTATAGCCCAATGTAGTCATTCACCTAGGTCACCAAACCTACGTCTATTGCCTGGGCTATGGTCACCTATGCCTTCATAAGATTAGATAACAATATCAGACCTAAGAAACAAGAATGTTAAGACCATAGATTTATGGTTTACACTTCATAAATTATGATGGCTTGATTGATATGAAATTGAAGACCTTTGATGGTTCAACGGTTCATGCCCAGATTTCTCAAATTTAGATGCCTGTTGGGTCTTGCGCAACTGCAAATGGAAAAACAATAAACACAGGAGTTCAATTATCCATCAAACTTGCCAATGTCTAAGCAGATACAAGTATCTATAGTTCCTTCAGGTATAGTTCCTTCAGGTACAAAGTAGGTGATCCGCAATCTAGTTCCCACCGTTTCTCTTTTTTTGAACAATCTCAATCTAGTTCTCTTCAAACTCATGCTCTGCAAATCCTCAATCTGGTTCCCTCCGTCTCTCTATTTTGAACAACCTCTTCAAACTCATGCTCTGCAAAAATGTCCCTCCCTCCCTCCCTCCCTCCCTCTGAAGTTCCCGAATTTTAAAATTGCCAACTGAGCTTCTAAGATTACTAACATAAAATTTTCTAACAAACCCTTTTTCAAACAAATAAAACTCCCCCCTAAAATAATAAAAATGACTTAGCAATTCTAGTCCCAAAGTAACCTCCATACATACATATATAGGTAAAAGGATCTATGAGGTTGACCTCATTGGAACTTTTCATGAGGTCGAGCTCCGTGGACCCCACCATGATGTGTGTTAGACATCCACGCCGTGCATTTGGTGGGTCCCCTCTAGGTCATGGGATGTCCCAAAAATTAGCTGTATCAGAAACTCATGTGGGCCACACAATCTGAAACCATGTAAAATCATGGGTAAAACATCAAAAAGTACTTGGTGGGGCCCACCTGAATTTTGGAATGGCCTGAAATTGGGTGCCCCCTCATCCAAGTGGGACACACACAATGGATGGGGTAGATGTTTGAACCACATTTCCGTGGGCCCTATAAACAATCTGGAAGGTTTCATTGGGTGGGCATCCATTCTCAACCGTTGTCTATGGTGTGGCCCACCTAAGTCATGGATTTGCTTGATTTTTAGGTCCATGGCTCACCATGGAAGAGTGTATCTAATTGATGGTGTGTATGTCTGACACAAATTAGTGTGGCCCAGAAACTCGCCCGCATAGAACATGTATGTGTGTGTGTGTGTGTGTGTGTATATATACACACACACACACACACACATATGCTCACACAACTAGTTGGAGTAAAAAGGAGTTGCTGACTTGGGTGAGCCCCACCGTGGTCTTAACCATCAGGTGAGACACCCCATGTTAGACGGCCCAGGGCCCAAAAATCAGCTCCATCCGTGGTTTAGGTGGACCACATGATTGAAAATAGTGTACAAGCAAAACTCACCCTCCAAACTATTCCCTTGGTGCAGCTCACTTGAATCATGTATGGGCCTCAATCCTAGCCTTTGGTTTGGCATCTAATGGTTGGAGTGGATTTCACATGCTTATCACATTGGGTCCTATAAAAATGAAGGGTGGACATCTCTCCCAATTGTTTTCATTAGTATGGCTTACTTGAATCACAGGTCAACTTGATTTTTTTGCTCTGGGCCAGAATGGGATTACGCATCTAATCGTCAAGGTGGATCTCACATACACATCATGGTGGGCCCTATAAAAAATGAAGGTAGGTGTGAGTCTCACACGAAAGCAGATTGCTTGTGGCACCTGCCACAAGGATATCCTTGTGGCATGACGTGGCCCAAGCCGTGGGACCCACCATGATGTATGTGTTTTATCCACGTTGTCGATCCGTTTTGCCAACTCATTTTAGGGCATGGGCCAAAAAATGATGCAGATCCAAAGCTCAAGTGGACCACATTACAAAAATAGTGGGGATGCCCACCATTGAAAACTTCTTAAGGGCCACCAAGATGTTTTATTTTCCATCCAACCTGTTCATAAGGTCACACAGACCTGAATGCAGGGAAAACACAAATATAAGCTTGATCCAAAACTTCTGCGGCCCCCAAGAAGTTTTCAAAAGTGGGCATTCAATCCCCATTGTTTTTTGTGGTGTGGTTCACTTAAGCTTTGGATTTACATCATTTTTGGGATCATGCCCTAAAATGAGTTGGCAAAACAGATGGACGACGTGGATAAAACACATAAATCAAGGTGGGCTTCGTAGAGCTTGGACCACGTCGGGCCACAGTTAATCTGCTTTCGTCTCGCCCTAGGAAGTTCCCGAGAAAAGGTTTTTTTTTTTTTTTTTGAAGACACAGGGTGTCCCCACCTCTTTTTTGAAGTGAGACTAATATCCCGCGGATACATGCAATCACCCACACAGGGTGTCCCCACCTCTTTTTTGAAGTGAGACTAATTCCTGCGGATACACGCAATCACCCGCAACCTAAGAAAAGGATTTCTTAGGTTCAACCAGTTGGACCACGAGCTACAATCCACCTTATCATTACTTCCAAAGTATTAAGTGCGTGTGACATCCAACCCTTTCAATATGTTAGCCCCAGCAGAAGGATTGTCCGGTGCAATGGTTAGTAGTACCAACACATTGAGTGGTCCACACCATATAAAATAACATTTAGACGACTTGTTTTATAAGTTGTAGTCCACTTGATGTATAGATACTACTAACCATTGCACTGGATGATCCTCATGCTGGGGCTAACCTGTTGAAAGGGTTGGATATCACACGCACTTAATACTTTGAAAATTATGATATGGTAGGCTGTAGCTTGAAGTCCGACGGTTGAACTTAAGAACTCCTTTTCTTGGTAATGTTTCACTTTTCTGGAACCTACTAGGTCTAAGACGAATGCCCACCCTTCATTTTTTATGAGCCTACCATGAGGTATATGTGAGATCCACTTTGACCATTACATGTGTAACCCATACTGAGCTCAAAGCCAAAAAATTAGGTTGACCTGTGATTCAAGTGAGTCATACCAATGGCAACAGTTGGAAGAGACGTCCGCCCTTGATTTTAACAAGGCCGAACATGATGGGCATATGAAATCCACTCCAACTATTAGATGCCACACCAAAAGCAAGCTTGAGGCCCAAAAAATAGGCCCATACATGATTCAAGTGGGCCACACAAAGGGAAACATTTTGGAGGGCGAGCTTTTCCTGTACACTGTTTCCAATCAGGTGATCCACTTGAACTATGGATGGGGCTGATTTTCGAGCCTTGGGTCTAATATGGGGTGACTCACCTAATGGTTGGGGTGGATTTCATACTAGCACCACGGTGGGGCCCACACAAGCCGGCAACACCTTTTCCTCTTTGAAATAACTTTTATCAGCAACATTTATTAACATTAATTACTCCCTAAATTTAGGCAACTAGTTGGACGTACTAGTTGTGTGATTCCGGTGGGCCACACAATCTCAAACCATGTAAAATCATGGCTAAAACATCTAAAAGCACTTGGTGGGGCCCACCTGAATTTTGGAATGGCCTGAAATTTGTGTGACCCATCATCCCAGTGGGACACACAATGGATGGGTTAGATGTTTGAACCACATCTCCATGGGCCCTATAAACAATCAGGAAAGTTTTAATGGGTGGGCATCCATTCTTGATTGTTGTTTATGGTGTGGCCCACCTAAGTCATGGATTGGCTTGATTTTTAGGTTCATGGCCCACCATGGAAGGGTGTGTCTAATTGATGGTGTGGATGTTTGTAACACATTACAGTGGGGTCCACAGAGCTTGACCTCATGGGAGCTTCCCATGAGGTCAACCTCATAGAACCTTTTCCCACATATTCTATATATCTATATGTGTGTGTGTGGACTTAATAATAATAATAATACAACAAACACACATGTTGTGTGTTTTATGAATTTATATATAACAACATTGTGAAGATAATTAGTCCAACCCAAGAGATTCCTGCAGCTACACAATATCAAGATAATGCATGTTCATGTCATCTCCATCAGAAATAGGCATAACCAAAATGGCATCTATGTTCTTCTTGTTCAGTGCAATGAACAGGGTACTTTTTCTCCAAGGTTATTCCATGTAAATTTCAGTGATTGCAAGTTTTCGATCAATCTAGCAACTATAGCCAATTACCAAATGTAATTTACTAATAACATATCCTCCCCCATGCATGCATTGGAGCAGTCATTGTACAAAATGCTATGAAGGTGGCATTTACGTAGTTCACAGAAGATTGTATGTTAAATAAAAAATATACACATGCTCAGTCTCCTGTTCATCTATTTCAAGTAAATCACAGCAGGAGCATATGCACAGATACAGATGCATTCCAGTGTGTGTGCAAATATCTATAGTTGTGTATACCATAGTTAAGTTACCTTCCTGCTCCTTCTTTTCCAATTTTTCTCTTTCCTGCTGCATTTTAAGTGCATCTCCTTTCTCTCCCTACATGATAGGGGAAGAATAGTAAGGCCAAGGTCTAAAAGGAAATGAACAAATTGTGGGTGGGTGACTCCAAAAGTAAAGCTACAAACCGTTTCTAAAACTACCAAAGCAAGGTTCGATGGTTTAGAGAGAGAGAGAGAGAGAGAGAGAGAGAGAGAGAGAGAGAGTACATTGATTAGGAGTGTTAGAGAGAGAGAAAGTACATTGTTTAGGAGTGTCTTCTGTTGTGCTTTCACGATGGTATCAGCAAAACGGCTCCTCAGCATAGCAGCACGGAGAGCCTTGCTGGGTGAAAGTTGCTCATCATAATGAAGATCCATAGTTCCTGAATTGCAAAAACACTAAAAGGGATAAGAGGTGTGGAAACACCTTGATGAAATCCTCATTATGATTGTAAGGAGGATTATAATACGAGAATTCAAAAATACACTGATGGGGACATCACATAAATTTGATGCAGGACAATGCTTTTCTACCCTAGGATGATTATAAAAATCAGATTCTACTTGATGTGAGCAAGAACAATTAAACTTCAACAACTACATGCACATCCAAATAAATAACAAATAGAAATAATGCTAAATCCTAGGCTAATACATTAGGAACTAATAAGAGACTGGAGAATTAGAAGTCCCAATGGAGTTGAGAAACTCCACATTAACATAGAGTTAGGCCATAAATCAAAGGGACTCACTAGTTCCCTAAAGGAATTAGGTGTAGGTTAAAGTATAAGTTGAAATAGGTTTAGGGATTTGAAGGAATGGATGGAAAACTGAAATTAGGGTTAGAGATTTTGGGTTTAAAGGAGAATTTGGGGGTTTAGGGTTAGGGTTTTGATTTGCAGGGAAATTTAGGGTTCTAGGGTTAGGGATTTTGGCATAAGAGGGATGGGGAAATAAAGGGGGGTTCAATGGGGCAGCCGCACGTGGCTAGTTGTGCGTGTGCGAATGGATGAAGGAGATGGGTGCGTAGGGAATGAGAGAGGGATGGGTTAAGGTTGATGGATTGAAGAAGAAAGAAATAGAAAAGAAAGATGGAAGAAGAAAAGATTAGGGATTACGGAGAATACCTCATAGGGATGAAGAGAGAGAAGTTTGTGGATTCACACCACATAGTGGCCTTGGATTCACACCCATAGCAATCTCATAGAGAATTCAAAGAGAGAGAGAACTTTTAAATTATTTTTTTTAAATTCAATATGCTTCATAGAAAAAAAAAAAAAAAAACCAAAGGGGAGGAGATTGATCACACCCACCCGTGCACAAGGAATATCTCCGATAAGGTCCCTACTCTCGATTCATTGGATTCACTTCCTTTTCCTTGGAGGTGTAGTACGTTGGGGCTATGTCTCTCCGATCATGCCATAACCCTCTGACCAAGCATTGAAAAGCTCCGAGATGACTAAGTCATCTAGAAATCTTGGGGTCAGCAGAAATCCTCTAACCATCCCTTCCTGATAACAGGTCAGTACTCCACTCTGCGAACACCAACCAACATCGGAGAGGGAGAGGATTAATACTAGTCGGCGAGTGTAGCAGCAAAAACTGACGATGCCAATGATGACTCTTCGTATACACACGATAACCAGCACCCCTAGGGGGGCGTGTGAGGCTTTATAGCCTTTTTAGGCCACAATGACCAAAATGCCCTCTCCGTTTTTTGTGTTTCCAACTACGTCCTATATCTCAAATAATGTAATAAAACCCAAAATAAAAGCAAATAACTACAATATATGTAATCCAAACCACTAAAATAACAAAGTAATGCACAATCCTAAAATCTATGATGACCCATGATCAATGGTCTGATCAAGTCATTTATGCGATCCATGGTCCAAATGTTCTCCTCTAGCAGCTCGCATGCATCTTTCCAGTGTGGAGTCTTCCAGATGCGCGTACATGCCATGTGGGGTCTTCATAACGGGTACTCGCAAAGCCGCAGAAAGACTGGGGCCCGCCCCCTCTGATACATGCGTAGAGGTGCACGTGATGTAATGTCCCCATCAATTCTCCTCAGCTAAGAAGATTTTGTCACTTGCGAAATAAGGATCCGGTACCGCTCAAGTAAGTCTAGATCGACGCTCCGTCTCTGTCATCCATGTACTATCTGAAGTCGGCCTGTTCTTCCACTTGACTTGGAATTTCGAAAATCCTCCTTGATGTGTGGAAACTACTTGGTGAACCAAGATTTCCTCAATCTCTTCTCGCCTAGCAGGTATAGGTGGCAAAGGTTAGTTAGATGAATTCAACAATGGCCATGGGTCTTGGTATGAGTTTGGGTCACTATGAAGTGCTGGAAGAGGTATTTGGAGTACTCTTAAAAGAAACAAGATTTTTCACATTAAATGTAGGACTAATTCCCACGCAAGGTGGAAGATCTATAACATATGAATTAGGACCAATTCGCTTTAATATCTTAAAAGATCCACCTCTAGGAGCTTGCAATTTCTTAATGGCTCAATGTGGAAACCGTTTTGGGCTAATACGGACCATCACATAATCACCTACTTGATACTCTTTGAATCTACGACAAGAGTCAACAGAAAGTTTATATCATTCATTGCTTGCATTAATCCTTTGTCTGATTTCATTATGTAATGCATGAATATGCTGTGCGAAGGACTCTGCAGACTTTGATGGCCTATGTGATAATGACATGAGAATGAGGTCAATGGGTTTCTATAGGCTTGAGTCCATTCGAAGTTGTACATGGTTATAAGCCTAGGAAACCCATTGACCTCATTCCCGTGTCATTATCACATATGCCATCAGAGTCAGTAGAGTCTTTCGCATAGCATATTCATGCATTACATAATGAAATTAGACAAATGATTAATGATTAATGCGAGCAATGAACGATATAAACTTTATGCTGACTCTCATCGTAGATTCAAAGAGTATCAGGTAAGTGATTATGTGATGGTCTATAATAGGCCAAAACGGTTTCCACATAGAGCCGTTAAGAAATTGCAAGCTCGTAGTGCTAGACCTTTTAAGATATTAAAGCGAATTGGTCCTAATGCATATGTTATAGATCTTCCACCTTCCATATGGATCAGTCATACATTCAATGTGAAAGATCTTGTTTCTTTTAAGGGGACTATAGATACCTCTTCTAGCATTTCCTCTTACTTCACAATGACCCAGACCCGTCCTAGGAACTATGGCCATTGCCTGATTTGTCTTCCCAACTTTTGCCTCATTTGCCATCCATACCTGCTAAGCGAGAAGAGATTGAGGAAATCTTAGATCACCAAGTAATTTCCGCACATCAAGGAGGATTTCAAAAATTCCTAGTCAAGTGGAAGAATAAGCTGACTTCAGATAGTACATGGATGACAGAGACGGAGCTTCAGAGCATCAATTCAAACTTACTTGAGCAGTACCAGAGCTTTATTTCGCAAGAGGCGAAATCTTCTCAGCTAGGGAGAGTTGATGGGGATATCACATCACGTGCACCACGACGCACGTATCAGAGGAGGTGGGCCCCAGTCTCTCTGCGGCTTGGCGAGTACTTGTTTTGAAGACTCCACATGGCATGTACGCGCATCTGGAAGACCCCACACTAAGAAGATGCATGTGGGTTGTTAGAGGAGGACATTTGAACCATTGGATTTGATGGACATGACGATCGGACCGTCAGATCACATGGATGACTTGATCGGACCGTTGATTATGAGTCATCATAGATTTTAAGATTTTGCATAACTATGTTATTTTAGTGCATAACTATGTTATTTTAGTGGTTTGGATTATATATAATGTGTTTATTTACTTTTATTTTGAGTTATATTACATTATTTGAGAAATGGGACGTAGTTGGAAACAAAAAGAACCGAGGGCATTTTGGTCATTATGGCCCAAAAAGGCTATAAAACCCACCCGCCCCCCCCCCACCCCCCCCCCCCTCTTTTTTTTTTTTTTTTCTTTTTTTTTTCTATGAAGCATATTGAATAAAAAACAAAAAAAACAAAAAACAAAAGTTCTCTCTCTCTTTGAATTCTCCATGAGATTTTTTTTTTTTTTTTTGGGTTAGCTAATGAGTACACACTCCACTGTTAGCCACCCCCACTAGGGAATCGATACCCATGAGATTGCTATGGGTGTGAAGCCTTCCTTCGTGAATCCACAAACTTCTATCTCTCTTCATCCCTGTAAGGTATTCTTCATAATCTCTAATCTTTTTTTTCTTCCATCTTTCTTTTCTTTTTCTTTCTTCTTCAATCCATCAACCTTAACCCATCCCTCTCTCATTCCCCACTAACCCATGTACCCATCTCCTTCACCCATTCCCACGCACGCGCACACGCACAACCAACCATGTGCGGCTTCCCCATTGAATCCCCCTTGTTCCTCTTTGTTTCCCCATCCCTCTTAAGCCAAAATCCCTAACCCTAAAATCCTAATTTTCCCCCAAATAAAAAACCCTAACCTTAAATTCCCAAATTCTCCTTTACGCCCAAAATCTCTAACCCTAATTTCAGTTTTCCTCTTTTCCTTCATATCCATAAACCTATTTCAACCTATACTTTAACCTACACCTAATTCTTTTAGGGAACTAGTGTGTCCCTTTGATTTATGGCCTAACCCGATGTTAATGTGGACTTTCTCAACTCCATTGGGACCTAATTCTCCAATATATTATTAGTTGCTAATGTTGTTATGCATTAGTCTAGGATTTAGCATAATTTCTATTTGTTATTATTTGGATTTGCATGTAGTTGCAGAAGTTTAATTGTTCTTGCTCACATAAACTAGAATCTGATTTTTATTATCACCTAGGATAGAAAAGCACTGTCCTGCATCATACACACTCATCATCATCACAAGGATGGGTACTTAGAAATTAGAATTGACAAAGTGGCCTTCTCCACAAGAAGCACCTGTCATAGCAGAACCAGGACTAGGTCGAAAATTTTCTTCCACAAAACCACCTCCAAACCCTGCATATTTAATGCCCAAAACAATGTTAATTATCTATCGATGTAAATAAGCCAGAAAGGAACAAGCCTTCTACAATGATGAAAAGGAAGACCTTTCCCACAGTCAGAATCAGGATCGTTACTCCACTGTGTGCTGGCTGTGGAATTCTTACATGCTAGACGATCCTAGATTTGAACACAACGCTTCAATTAAAGCTTTCATTTGCAAGTGATCTGAAATTGCAGTCCTTCAGGAACGCTCAAGATAAAGTATCTTGATAACAAGAATAAAGGCATACGTACCAAGTTAGATGCATGACATGCACGATCTTTTCTGCCTGAAAATTTATCAGAAGATAGGTCTGAATCAGAACACAAGATGACCAAATATATCACATGTTCTGTATATTATTGATTGAGGTTTTTGAAGCTCACAAACGTGTACAAGGGATACCATCTCCATGCCCCATGTCTGCCAGCTTCACAGACAGGTACAATATCCAAGCCAACTGCTAACTCCAAGTGGGTCCAACCTAGAAGATGCTCTCACCCAAAACTCAGGCTTGGTCCCTTCATCAGGTGGGCCACAATGTTAGAAATAGGTGGATGGTTAGAAAACTTGGCCAAGCTTTCTTCAACCGTACATTTGTTCCATAAACTGTCCTCCCACCTGATTAATGGACAGACCTGATTCTTCGGCCAAGGGGGGGGGGGGTGGTGGGGGTGGGTGGGGGGTGACCCTCTTGATGGATGGATTGGATCTCATAGATATGTGCTGTGCTGGTGCACATGTTGACGTGTGTGTGAGCTGCCTTGTACATGTGTGTGGCTGTAGCAAAGCTCATTAGTCATCATTGAAAGACAGATCAATGAGACAGTAAATGGAAAAGGATAACTAACCACTTGATGAAGCTTGCGTGAAATCATTATGGTGGCTGCAGCGACAATCCATGCTGTCACATGAGCCATTTCTGCAGGCAGCAGCAGGGCTCATAGGTGTATAATCTTTAGAATTGTGATAACTGTTACTTCCACCTTTACCTATATGGCATCTTGCCAGTTAGCTCCTGAAACAAGCTGTATAGCAGGCAATGCCAAGAGCATATGCTAATTCATACCTCTGAGTAATTCCTGTTTAGAGCCATATGCACACCTATTATCTACATCTGTGGACTGTACAGAGAAAACAAATAGCAAATAAATGTAGACGAGTCGCAGAAAAAAGACTAAGAGAAAAAGGAGCAATATCGAAAAAAGAGCAAATAAGAATAGCGTAACAGCATTACCCTCCTAATAAAGCTACTTACTTTAGCAGATCTTGATTCTGGACAACTTTTTATGATTCTGTCCAATTCCCACAGTGCCTCATCATCAAGTGCATCAAAGTCCACCTTGATTCTATCTCTGCTTTGACCAACAGAACCAAACCTCCGAAGAAATTTAAGCAAGTGAGGTGGTGTATTTCCATCCAACAATTCCGCCAGGTCTTTCCTCAGAATGTGCTTCTCTGTGAATGTCATCGACTTTCTGGGAGATGAAGTTGAGCAGTTAGGAGATGTTCTATGACCACTTCGTCTTGAATTGAGTGTTTGCTTCTGTGTTTTCTTCAAAACTGGCAGTTCCAATGTTATAGAGCCTTCCACTCTCCATGTTGCCTCCAAAGACTTCCATCTCAAATTAAAGAAACCATTTAGTTCCTTCGCAATGATGTGAACTTCGTTTTGTGGAGGATTATATCGCATTGCATTGGAGAAAGTTAATCTCACATCTGCAGCGAACTCTTGGGCATTCAAGTACAACCTATTTTCCAGCTTAGATTTTATTGTACCCAAGTCCATGGGTTCGGAGATGATTGAGAAATAATCGGGAATGTTCAACTTCACTGGATCGACCGGTTGATTAAACACCCAGCCAGCTGGATGGGTCATTAGCTTCTTCAAAATACCAGAGCAGTGCTTCATCACAACACCATCCATTGGCTGTCCCTTCTTCCCCTTTCGACAACCCAATTTCCCCATGGTCCCACATTTATTAGCACCTGTCACAACGGATCCCAATCAAGTAACCAGAATAATTAATGAGAATTGACATATATCACATGCATTTTATGTTCTCTTTTCTTAAAAAAGAAAAAGAAAAAAAGAAAAAAAAAAAGGAATCCTGCAGATAGTTGATGGACTGAGAAATGGATGTTATAAGTTTTATCAGTTTACAATGTCTCATATAGTAATTAGCACCTGCCCAACCGCATCTCTCCAACCAAGATTGTATTGTCTACATGTGGAAGAACAAAGGTTCTACCCTTCATCTGGTTGGTTAGAAGAACAAAGGCCAACTATAGACAATCTAAGGAAGAGAAATATGTTCATTACGAATGGTTCCCCTTTGTTCCCTGTTCTTGCATTGTTCCTTTGCTTAGGAGGTGTGGTGGCAAATCTTATGCCTATTCGAGGAGGAACGGGTAATGCCTTGGTCCATGGGGGCATTCTTGCAGGCATGGCATGAAGGGGGGCAGGGAGCAAGTCTAAGAATGAGAGATGGAAATTAGCAGTCTTGGCAGTGCTTTGGGCTGTGTGGCTTGAATGCAACAATCATATCTTCAAGGGACAAGTTATGCCCCGATAGGGTGGTTTCCCTCAAAGCGAAAAGAATGGTTGTGGAATGGGCCATTAGAGCTAAGATTCATGAAAAGTCTCTAGGGGATGTATCATAGGTCCTGAGGAGTTTCCTATGATACTTTGTAGCTTCCATGGATGACAGCTTCTCATCCCTTTGTACCTTTTCATGCATTGGAATAAAACTTTTGGAAATCTTTAAGAAAAAAAAAAAAGGGTCTCATATAGCAATTATTGAGGTCCATGAAAAGGATGTGGGAAATGGGAAGCGAGAGGGGAAACGAGATTCTGTAGTTAATGACAAATACTGGACAAAATAACATATAGCATTAACAGAACAGCGATCCAGAGGCCACTAAACAATTTCCGTAATAGAGGGAACTATATTAGCCAAAACCTCTTCCACACTCTACTTCAATTTTTGGTAATGCAAGCCTACTGGTGGCAGGCACGGGTAAGAGTTGAAAGACCTGAAAATAGGGGTGGGTCATTAGGTAACTTTATTTGATTCTCACCTGCAGAGGCCATGACCATGACTAGAGATTTCTCTGTTAGCCTGAGTAGAGGATGGCACCAAGAAATCACTATAAACAGCTTTCGGTCTGATTCTCCAGCAGGATCATCACAAGCAGCGGAGAAAGAGAATGCTCAAAAAAGCTCCATCCTTGTCTGCAGATAGCATGAACATATCGAGTAATCTGCAAATATCAAATGTAGAGGATAAGAACAACCAGATATCAAGGAATAAATGTCCATAAGATAATAAAATTGCAATTAGTGCCCATGCCCTGCCAATCTTTTTGTCCTAGACCAGCCAAGCTATCATCAACGCTCAGCTTGGGTTCTTCTAGACCAGGTGCTCAGGCATAGGATTGCCAAGAAGAGGATTCATTGGTATGCATATATAATCACTGAAAGTCCATTGGCAATATGATGAAAAAAGGTGCAAGTTGCTTAAACAATATGGAGTCCGCTTCAGCAAAAGGACCAACGCACCATGACATGTTCAGTGCATTCTAGGTAGCACAATCTCCCCTTAAAGAAGAAGCTGTTTATAATTTAGCCACAAAGTGTAAACCAATGACAAGGCTACATGAGAAATAGTTTTTCATTTTAGTTTTTCTAAAAACTCAATTTTATTTTCAAGGAAGAAGCAACTCAACAAATAGACTAGGGGTGAGAATGGGCCAGACTAGTGTCGGATCAAGGTTGGCCCCAGCCGGACCTGCCATAATTGGTCCGAAAAGGGCCGGGCCAAATCAGCATCAGCATTGTAAGATCAATGGGGGCAAAATTCAGACCAATCCACTCATTAGGAGGGTCAAAAACATACATAAATTCAAACCATTGGGATGTTGCTTGCCCAACTAGGGAAGATTCTGATTTTTGCACCATGTGATTTTTATGTTGTGACTTTTGCACAACTAGGATGTTCTCCACAAAATAGACATATAAATCAATTTAGAGCCAACGGTCTGGGCTAGGCCGGGCCATTCATCATTGACCTAGGCTTGCCCTGACCTAGTCACTAGGTCCAGACTTCACGCTCGGACCCAGCCCCGGGCCAAGCTTTGGGGCCCAAACCCTGGCCCTACAGGGCTGGGGCTGGGCTTTTGAGGCCCATTTTACCCTTAAAATAGATCACAACCACCAGCCTTAACCAAACTGTACATGGAAAAATTGAACACAAGTGATGATGAGTTTGGCAATTGCTTATTTCTTCATCATAAAACCTGTGTAACCAGTGAATACAATGATGCATGTTCTACAACTATTGCTTAATAAAAAAAAGTTTCATCATACCCGTAGAACCTATGTAATTTGAACACCAAGACATGGATCCGAGGCCAATGCATGTACAAAGTATTGGAAATGTGGCTTCAAGAAGATAAATTTCCAACACATCAACAAAAATATATTAAAATATTAGATTTAATTATTCATAAATATTTTGCATACATATGAAGTGGTGTACAAAGGCCAGTGTTTTGCACATGACATTTGGATACTTGGTATACACGACATCGTGCTACAAACTGTTTAATGTCACGGTCTATACATGACTAGTAGAATTTTTTCTCCAGCATGGCCAATATTTTATCTCTTCCAAAGTGTGCACCTAGTCCTCCGTGTAGCTTAGGCAGGATCTTCTCTTGCAACGATCTTTCGAAGATGCATAAGTGAGAACCCTCGAATAAATATCCATTGTGTGAGATGAATTTATAGTATGGATGTCGGACATCACTTATATGTCAAGCGCCTTGCTAAAAACAGGGTCCTATTTATATTGTTCTTTTAATTCCCCGAATCCCACGACCTCCAGGGTGAGCGTTCCTAATAGAACCACTCTCCTACTCAAAGCCTCCGCCACTTAGTTTTGACTTCTAGCCTTCTGACACAAACGTAAAGTATATTCTTGTAGAAAATTTATCCTCTTCACATGATAAGCACTCGGTTTCTTTTGGGAGTTGATATCTCAATGTCTAATGGTCCGAGTATAGAATGAATTCCTGATGAATCTGGTGATGCCTCCGATCTCGTAGCACCTGGACCACTACATAGAGTCAAGATCACACGTGTAGTTCTTCCATGCATCATTAGAGTCTCACTAATGAAAGCGATCAACTTTCCTTCCAACTCAGCACAACGTCAGTGGTAACATCTGAAGCATCGCTTTTCAGTTCAAGGACTTCATTGAAGTCCAGAAGTGCAAGAACTGGAACTTCTGGCATCTTCTTAGTTATTTATTTATTTATTTATTTTTTAATTTTATGGTACTGAAGTTTTGGTCCGTCACTTTAATTTATTCGAACTTACATCGTGCATGCCATCAGTGACAAGTGCAATAACTATAATAAAATTCCAGATAAATCTCTAGTAAACTATTGCCAAGTTGTGAAAGAATGAACCTTCGAAAGGGTTCATGGCTGGGCTATTCCGCAATGGCCTTGATTTTCTCTAGGTCAACCTTGATCCCTTGTGCAGATTTAATATACCCTAAAAGCACAACACAATCAACGAGTAATAAGCACTTTTCAAGTTAACAAATAGTGACTCCTACTATAATACATCAAATATTTTCCATAAACGATTAAGGTGAATAGATGAATCATGACCAAAAACAGCAGTATCGTTAAAATAAACAGCTAAAAACTTCCACACGTAGGGGTGGAGTACCTCTATCATCAATCTCATGAAAGTACTTGGCGTATTTGAAAGGCCAAATGGCATGACGAGCCACTCATACAGCCCATCTCAAGTTTCAAATGCGGTCTTTTACTCGTCCCTATGCAAAATATGAATCCGATGATATCCACTCTTCAAGTAGATCTTTGAAAAGACCCTTGCTCCGTGCAACATGTCCAACATATCGTCATATAGGAAAGCGATACTTGACAATAATCCGGTTGATTGTATGACTGTCCACACATATCCTCTAAGATCCATATTTCTTAAGGGTTAATAATATGGAAACAATAGATGGTGACATGCTCTTCTAAATTAAACCATTTTGTAGCAACTTGACAAATGCTCAGCTGGATTCATTCAGTAGTTCGTAAAATTCGGTAGAATCAAACCCAACACTAAATCAGTGTGGCACTGAATGTTCCTCATAGGAGGAAATCCATCTGGAAGTTTTTTGGCACCAAGTCTTCATATTCATGAAGGAGCTCTTATATAGGAGGTAGAGTGATGCAGGACAACCCTAATTATGATGCATGCTCATGGACACAATTAAACAGCGAAAATAAAAGGAATAAATGATCTAAAATTCTAACAGTAATTATCAGAACTAAGAAAATCATAAAGGAAACATGCAATGGAGCGGGCCATCACTACAACCATGGGTTATGGAATTCAATTACTACTTGGGTTGGATCCGGCGAGGGATGAGACCTCCCGATCTTGCATGGTCATACCCAATCAATCAATGAAGATCACTAGTCCGAAGAACCAAGAAGTTTCTCGGATTAGGGATTTGAGAATTTGGGGATTTAGGGTTTAGATCGGTTCTCAAGATTTTGATCGAAGAAGGATTAGCCAAAACTGGAAAATAAAAGGAAGAAAATTATTACCTTTAAGAAGTTGGAGGGGTACAAGAAGAAATTAGAAGAAGAAGATCAAGGGGAGAGAAGAAGCACCATTAGAGAGAAGAGAGGATGGAGGCAACCAAAGGGTTTGCTTTTCATTAATCAATAGTTGAAATTCGTGTTTAGGGCTTTACCCCACTTAAATAAGCAAATAAAGACATAAAATTACTAAAATACCCCTAGGATAAGCAAATAAAGATATAAGATTACTAAAAGACCCCTAACTAAGTCAAAAAATGCGCAAATAACATAAGTATGGGAAAGTTTGGGCGCTCGGTCTTCTTTCTCCAATCTTCCTTCACATGTGTCTTCCCTAAGTGGGGTCTTCTATATGTCCAATCACATGTGAAAGGTCTTCAGCTCCTCAATATTCGCCTATCCACAAGGACGGCACTTGTAGTTGGCGCTTTCTTCTTTGGTACACCTTGAATGCACCTGTGTCCGCATCAATTCCCCTCGGGTGAGAAAAACTCGACTCCGACGAGTTGAAACTTTTGTAGCGCTCGAGTAGATCTGGATCAATACCTTGCAATGCGTCGCTCGACAGCCACGTAGATTCAGACGATGGTTTGTTTTTCCACCTGACAAGATACCTTTGGAAACCCCCATCTCTCGTGGATACTATCTCGTCATCCAAGATTTCCTCAATTGCTTCTTTATGGGTAAATGGGTGGAGGAGGTGGTGGAAGGGGTTGGGTAGCAAACTCAGAAAAAGGCCATGAAAGGGACGATGTATCGACAATAGGAGTATGGGCACGGACTAGATCTTCCACATTAAAAGTTGGATTAATGCTCATTTCAGGTGGAAGGTCAACCCGATACGCGTTGGACCCAACCTTTTGTAATATCTTGAATGGTCCAGCACTACGCGCTTGTAATTTCTTTGCAGATCCTTGAGAGAATCGCTCTGGCCTTATTCGCACCATTACATAGTCTCCTTCTTTAAATTCTTGCACTTTACGATAAGAATCAGCTGAAACTTTATAATCATTATTGCTCTTATTTAACCGCTGTCTAATATGTGTATGCAAATCATGAATATGGCGTGCGAATGCATCGGCTGACTCAAAAGACCTTTGGGTAACAGACATAGGTAAGAGATCTATGGGCATTCTAGGTTTATAACCACTTACAATTTCAAAAGGACTCAACCCTGTAGATCTATTAACTGACCCATTATAAGCAAGTTCAGCAGTTGGTAAAATTAGGTCCCAAGTTTTAACATGTTCACCCACTAGACAACGTAGAAGATTTCCAAGGCTACGATTTACCACTTCAGTTTGACCATCTGTTTGTGGGTGGTAAGCAGTAGAAAATTGCAAACGAGTTCCCATAATGTGCCACAGTGTCTTCCAAAAATAGATAGTAAATCGAACATCACGATCAGACACTATGGTTTTAGGTAACCCATGGAGACGCACCACACCATAAAAAAAAAGACGAGCAACATGAGACGCATCTGACGTCTTCGAACATGGGAGGAAATGCACCATTTTAGAAAAACGGTCCACAACGACAAAAACGGAATCGTGCTTTTTTATAGTCTTGGGAAGCCCGAGCACGAAGTCCATACTAATGTCCTGCCACGGAGCATATGGCACTGGCAATGGCGTGTACAGCCCGATATTTTGCTTTCTTTGCTTTGCCAGCTGACATGTTCGACACTGCCCTAAAACTTTGGCTACGTCTCGCTTGAGGCTTGGCCAATAGAAACGATCTTCCACGAGGGCAATAGTCTTATCACGACCAAAATGGCCAACTATCCCTCCTGAATGAAGCTCCCAGATGAAGAATTCACGAAGGGACATACGGGGAATACAAAGTCTGTTTCCCTTGAAAAGAAAGCCATCTTTAAGAACATATTCACCCATAATATGCTGGTCACTAGAGAGCGACGCGTAAGTACCCCCAAAATCAGGACATATGGGGTATTCATTTTTCAGTTGCTCAAATCCGACTACCTCTACACTCAAGGAGTTGAGCAACGCCACTCTCCTACTAAGGGCATCCGCTGGTTTGTTTTCAACCCCGGCCTTGTGTTTCAAAACAAACGAATATTCCTGAAGAAATGCTACCCACTTGGCATGCCTTGGGTTGAGTTTCTTCTGAGAATGCAAATATCTTAAAGCCTCATGGTCAGAAAATAAAACGAATTCTTACGGTAGGAGGTAGTGTTGCCAATGTCTCAGGGATTGCACTACCGCATAAAATTTTTTGTCGTAAGTCGAGTATTTTTGTTTTGCCTCATTCAGTTTCTCAATGAAATAGGCCACTGGGTGTCCTTCTTGACTCAACACTCCACCTATACCGTCACCAGATGCATCGCACGCTACTACAAAGACTGTATAAAAGTCAGGTAGACGCATGACAGGAGCTTTCACCATCTTGCCCTTAATTTCTTTAAAAGCCTTAACGGCGGCTTTAGACCACACGAACTCTCCCTTTTTTATGCACTCGGTAATGGGAGCCATGATCGTGCTAAAACTCCTAATGAACCGACGATAAAAAGTTGCTAGGCCGTGAAAACTTCGCACCTCATGAATGTTCCTTGGTTCTAGCCACTCAACTATGGCCCTGACGTTTTCAGGGTCTGCGCGCATCCCTTCAGATGACACTATAAATCCTAAGAACACAACTTGGTTAGACATGAATGCACATTTCTTAAGATTAGCGTACAACTTTTCCTTCCTAAGGACACTACAGACCTTCTTTAAATGTTCAAGGTGTGATTCCTTAGTGGTACTATAAATAAGAATATCGTCAAAGTACACCACTAGGAATTTTTCCATGAACGGCCTCAAAGTTTGTGTCATCACCCGCGTGAAAGTACTGGGTGCGTTAGTCAAGCCGAAGGGCATGACCAACCACTCATACAGCCCATCTTTCGTCTTAAACGCCATCTTCCACTCATCTCCTGGGCGTATACGAATTTGGTGATATCCACTCTTGAGGTCTATTTTAGAGAATATAGTGGACTTGGCCATCATGTCAAGCATATCATCAAGTCTAGGTATAGGGAACCTATACTTGACAGTAATTTTGTTTATGGCACGGCTGTCCACACACATGCGCCACGTGTTGTCTTTCTTTGGAGTCAACAATGCAGGCACGGCACACGGGCTCATACTCTCTTGGATGAAACCCTTTTGCAGAAGCTCATCAACTTGCTTCTTCAACTCTGCATGCGCTGCAGGGTTCATCCTGTAGTGAGGAAGGTTCGGTAGAGTAGACCCTGGGACAAGATCAATGGCATGTTGTATGTCCCTCATAGGTGGCAACTCATTCGGTAAGTCTTCAGGAAATACATCACTGTATTCCTTCAGGATCGAGGTCACCTCACAGGGCAACTCTGATGGAACCTCAGGTGTAATTTCTCTAGCCATAAGGGCATACACCATAAAATCCTCCTTAGCCTCTTTTTCAAACTCTCTTGCGCTGATTATATGTAAAGACTTAGGTTTGGATTTCCACATTTCTCTAAGCTCACTTGCCTTCTCATCCTTCTTCTTCCCTAGTGTATTCTCAGGTGGCATGGGATTAAGTTTGATCTTTTTACCATTATACATAAAAGTACACGCATTCAAACGGCCAAAGATCGTGACATCATTATCGAATAGCCACGGTCTACCTAGGATAACATGTCCCCCACATCCATAGGTAAAACATCACACCACAGGGACTCTTTGTATGACCCAAACTCGATGGGGATTAGACATTGCTGGGTGACAGGTAGGGATGTCTTGTCAACCCAAGAAACTTTATACGGGTCTGGATGAGGTGTGGATTTCAATTTTAAGCGATCTAAGGTGCTAGTGGAAATCACATTCTGACAACTTCCACTGTCCACTATCACCTTACAATTCTTTTCACCACACTTGGCAATAGTGTAGAAGATAGTGCTTCGACGCCAATCAGCACTACTTCTAGACTGAGCTAACACACGCCTGACTACTGCAAGCGTTGCTTCTCCATCCACTTCTTCATCAGTAAGTCCTCCTTCAGGGTGATACTCTTCAACTTCATAATCACCCTGGTCATCTCCACCCTCGTGGGGCTCGCCTATAACTAAGGCTCTCCCACGGCTCTTCGTAGGACACTGATTAGACATGTGGCCAATGTTGCCACACTCATAGCACCTCACTTGGCTCATGTTACTAGGACCGGCACCAAGAACCCCTTTGCCCTTGTCCTCCCTAGGCCTAGGCGGAATGGTCGCCTGTGCCCTAGGTTGACTACCAATATTAGGTCTAGTTCCTTGGGAACTAGATCTAGCACTGGAGTCTCGGGACTCAAAACGACGAACGACAGGAGCCTTCAGATATTGCTCTAACTCCTGCACGACTTGATATGCTTCATCTAAGTCCGTTAAGGGCCGAGTAATAAGCTCGCGCTGAAGATCCGCACAAAGGCCCGTCTTGAAATGCGAGAGCATTACTAGAGGGTCTTTTCGGATATCACATCGCATCACATACTCTTCAAATTTAGCGATGTAGTCAGCGGCAGGCATTGACCCTTGGTGTAAGGATTGCCATTGGTCAAGGAGCTTCTGACGGTATGAGAGAGGAAGGTACTTCTCCTTTAACTTTTCTTTCATCTCATACCAATGTGTAATGGGGGCTCTACCAACTCTCTCTATCCTACGCTCGGTGTTAGTCCAGAAGAGCTTGGCTTGACCCACAAGCTTCATCTTAGCAAACCGCATTTGACGGTTTTCTGACATGCCATACCACTCAAAGTAGTGGTCCATGTTAGCAACCCAGTCAAGGAACGCATTGGGATTCAAGCGTCCATCAAAACTCGGGGCCTCAACTCTCACACTCTTCATCGCACGCTCATCTGGATCATAACGGTCTTGATGACCATATGTGGCTGGTGCCTCTCGCACCACACCACGACCGTTACCACGATCTCTATCCTCACTACCACTACGTGTGGCAGCGCGTTCTTCAATGATTCCTTCCACTTGGGAGTGTGCATCTTCCCCTACAGCGGGGTTTTCCTTTTGGGACGCCTCTAGTTGCTCCACCTTAGTCATGGTAGTGGCAATTTGGTTCTCAAGGCGGGCAAACTCACGCCTTTGACCCACTTCTAGAGCGGTTATCTTTTGTATCAATTGAGCAAGTTGCTCAGATAACTGCTCGTTATTCATGGTAGGTTGAAGTCCGAAACCTCTACCTCTTCTCGTGGGCATACAATGAAGACTTGAACCAAACTCTACCTAACTAGACTACTAGGTGTTATGACTTTCAAGATGAATGCGATGAATGCAAAACTACTATGAACTGACACAATTAAGTTGAAACAGGAAACAACTCAAATCTGAAAATTTTCCAAATTAGGAACTTTCTAAACCTGGAACTTTCCTAAGTTAAACCTAAAAATCAAAACCCTAATTTGATAACTCGATCTAGACAAAAACCATGCAAGCCTAGACTTTGATACCAAATTTGACGCAGGACAGCCCTAATTATGATGCATGCTCATGGACACAATTAAACAGCGGAAATAAAAGGAATAAATGATCTAAAATTCTAACAGTAATCATCAGAACTGAGAAAATCATAAAGGAAACATGCAATGGAGCGGGCCATCACTACAACCATGGGTTATGGAATTCAATTACTACTTGGGTTGGATCCGGCGAGGGATGAGACCTCCCGATCTTGCATGGTCATACCCAATCGATCAATGAAGATCACTAGTCCGAAGAACCAAGAAGTTTCTCGGATTAGGGATTTGAGAATTTGGGGATTTAGGGTTTAGATCGGTTCTCAAGATTTTGATCGAAGAAGGATTAGCCAAAACTGAAAAATAGAAGGAAGAAAATTATTGCCTTGAAGAAGTTGGAGGGGCACAAGAAGAAATTAGAAGAAGAAGATCAAGGGGAGAGAAGAAGCACCATTAGAGAGAAGAGAGGATGGAGGCAACCAAAGGGTTTGCTTTTCATTAATCAATAGTTGAAATTCGTGTTTAGGGCTTTACCCCACTTAAATAAGCAAATAAAGACATAAAATTACTAAAATATCCCTAGGATAAGCAAATAAAGATATAAGATTACTAAAAGACCCCTAACTAAGTCAAAAAACGCGCAAATAACATAAGTATGGGAAAGTTTGGGCGCTCGGTCTTCTTTCTCCAATCTTCCTTCACATGTGTCTTCCCTAAGTGGGGTCTTCTATATGTCCAATCACATGTGAAAGGTCTTCAGCTCCTCAATATTCGCCTATCCACAAGGACGGCACTTGTGGTTGGCGCTTTCTTCGTTGGTACACCTTGAATGCACCTGTGTCCGCATCATAGAGCATCATATTGTTACATGTCTTCTTTAGCAATCAAGACACAACTGATGCCAGTTTCCTTGCTTTCCTCTTCAAACTTTTCTATACTAAGCAATTTTTTACCCTCATTGTAATCAGATTTAGGTGTTGGAAGATGTTTCATTGAATGCAATGTGATGTAAACACCATCCTCGATGAAGGAATAGGTGTTAGATGAGTCAAATGCATCATATCTCATTCCCATAACCATGGTCTCCCAAAATATGGGATGCATTCATAGGGATCTTGTCACACCATACTTCATTCTTGTATGTAGGTCCAATCGAGAAGGAAACTAAGCACCTAAAGTTAACAGAAAGTTTTCTCCCTTTCTTGTACCAACGAATCTGTGAGACGATGTTCTCACTGCTCCTCCTATCTACCAAAATCGTACACATCTTCCCTACAAGAAGTGCAAGTGGTGTGGAAGATATTGTGTCGCAACCATCGCCTCTCATTAATTACTTGAGGCGTTGATAGCATAGCTCGTTGAATAACCAATGAGTTGTTCCTATTATATATATATATATATATATATAAAATACATCTTCCCCAATATATGCCCCATGCTTATATGCATGTTCGTCATATTTTGTGTCATCTTTGGCTTTCATTAACATGTGGTTTAGAGTATCTTCAATATATTCTCATTCCTCAGCCAAATTTATTGTGGATTGATGTTCAGGACACTGTAAAAAAAAGGGTATCCCGGTTGCCTACACTTAAAGCATGTGAAAGGAGTATTGTTTTACTCCATATTGGGTGCATTGACTCCTTGTCCATCACCACCTCCCTTGGGCTAGGGTCTGGGTTCATTGTTGGATGTTGGTCCATCGCTCCTCGACTTATGGGAGGCCCCACAGTTGCCTTATGTGGAAAGTTAGCATCCTGCCCAATTCATTGTTATCGGTCCTTGTGGGGCACCAATCATCTCCCAAGTCCTAATTAATTATCTCCTTGGCTTTTCATGGAATTTTGTATGAATCGGACATCTTTAAAATATATTTGAAAGCCAATTCATTTCTGGTGCCCAGGTTAAGATCATTAAGATATCTTGAAATCTTTTGGTCTTCATACTAATGAAACCTTGCCCGTGATATCAATCTTGGTGTATTTGTTTACTGACTTATTCCCTTGGCATAGATTGTAACATCGTTGATAGAGGTCATGGGCTTAAGTCATGGGTAAGAACTTTTTTTTTTTTTTTTAATATCATTTCTTAAGGATTACCATTCTCCTTACCTTATTAAATTTTTTCGGCTAGGAGATCGACCCACCATGCTAACACGTGACCAAAAAACTTCATAGCTATTAACTTAACTTTTCGATTGTCTATAATTTCCTTGTACTTGAACACTTTTTCCACCTTGTTTAGCTAATTGATGGCAAACGACCATGAAATTCTGCAATTTCTACCATAATTCCGAGCTCTCTATTCTTCACAAGCTGAGGTTGTTGGGACCTTCCCGGCTACATGTCCACATACTCCAACCCCAGTCTATGAATTCCCTTCACACTAGAGCCTGTCCAATTGATTAGTAAGATAGCGTATGTGTGAGTTAATCTACTTGCTCTATGAGTGCACAAATCAATTGGGTTACTTGCGAAAACTCTTCCTATATCACCCCCTTCAAAGCCATTAGGAGATGAAATAGAGTTAAAAATCCTTCAACGATCATGCTACCAAAATGGTGAATCCGGCTATCAAGTCAATGAGATCTCCACACTCAAATCACAAAGAAATTGGCAAGAGTACACTCAAACGAATATTTGAAGATAAACAGAAAAATAACTTTAATGATATCAGACCTCTTAATTTTACAATACTTGAGAAAACTCACAACACAAAAAATGTGGAATGCCTACTTCCTCCCCCCCTCCCCCCCACCCACCCCCAAATAGACCACAGGGACAATCCTATAAATAATTAATGAAAACCCCCTAACTATTAAATTGATTTCAAATCAATCTATAATCTATTGAAGATAATAAAAATCCAACAACAAAGATTTGGCCTAAAATTGCAAAAACAAATATACTAAA